>NW_028258372.1:46087140-46240920 GCF_053883595.1 Heterocephalus glaber | reverse complement strand
CAAGAAAATAAACAATAGAATAAACATGGAGTAGTGTGGAGAAGCCTAGCTGGACTGGGTCCCAGGCAGGTCCTCACGCCCCTGGAAGCCGCAGTGGGGAATCAGCAAAGCCTGGGAACTTGCCCCAAGACCCCCAGAGCTGAGATGCTAAGCATTAAGGTTTATGTGTCCATTTTCTCTTCTAATTGAAGAGTAGTGGAAATGGCTATTGTGGAGAAATGGGGAAAGCACCGCAAGTGGGAAACTGGGCTGGTTCTGACCAAAGGGAAGGCTGCAGGAACCACCACAGATTTGAGCAGCACTGACATGTGGGCCAGGACCGGGGTCACCAGCCAGGAGCAGACGTCAGGACCCAACTCCAGAGGCACAGCACTCTGCCCACCGAGCTTTCTGCTCTCCTCACCCCGCTCCCTCCACTCTCCCAGTGAAACAGAGAGGGACAAATGCAGGAGGAAGTGAGTGCCATGGTCACCGTGCTCTGTCAGAACAGGAGGACTGGGCCGGGTTGCCCAACACAGCAGACGACGAGAAAGATGCATGGGCTCCCCAAACCTCGCGTCAGGGTGAAAAGGGGGAGTGTAGCACGCAGAGGCACGGGAACCCAAGGGAGAGGAAGCCAGAGCTCAGCAGTGGGAGCCGCAGCCTCTGTCTTCACGCTGTGCGCCTGACTGGAAATTGGACCAGTCCTGAGACGGAGACCTCAAAGGTGAGATGGCAAAGTGAGGCAGGGAAGGGGTTCAGGGTTAAGGGGAGAGCGGTGTCACTGTAGAATAAAATATAAACCAGGAAAGAAGAAGCAGAGTGGATGATGTTGACATCTGAGGGATGACGTAGAGGAAAAGCTCATGATAATGACAGTGAAAGTGACAACAGAGAAACGGGAATGGCGGAGAGAAGAGCATGAGGAACATGAGGCAGACAGGGAGCTCAGCAGGCGGGAGAAAGATGCATCCGAGAGCGCAACGGGGAGGACGTCTGGAAGTAAGGGGCAGAGCACACAAAGGAAGGGCAGAAACGGAATCCGAGAGTGTGTGACCCTGAAATAGGTTCTGAGGTAGTGGGAAAGCTGAGTACTATAGCGTACTCCAATTAAGACAGCAAAGTTTGGGGAGAAAGTCTTCAAGCATCCCAACAAAAAAGCAAGTCATACCAGAGAGCAAAATGCAAGCAGCTCTTGGCCTTCTTCGGGGCATAATTGGGCCGGGCACAGTGGAGCCAGACCGAGCCCCTAGCTAGCCTCAGGCTGGGAGTGAGCTTTCGCTTACGCGCTCTAGAGAAATGCCTGCCATAGGCTCAGAAAGCTGAACAAGCACACACCCTGCAAGCCTGCGGCCTCTCCCTTGGCTGTGTCGCAGTGCGCACCAGGAGAAAAGTGCAGGAATGCTCATGACAGAAAAGCTGGAGCCAACTCACTGTGGATGACAGCAGCACAGCTGAGTGAGCTGCAGGACGTGCCTGGTGCCACACACCCAGGGGCAGCGACAGGAGCTGCACCACAGCTCCACACAGCAGCATGGCTGGGTGTTAGCAATGCGATGCGCTTATTATGGTTAAAAACAGACAAAATTAACACACAACTTAAGGACGAGTTCATTGCTATCATAAAGGAGCAGGATGGCAGTGCCCTCCGAGGACAGGCGGAGATTGGGACTGGGAGCCCAGGCAGCGCCAGGAGCAGTGAACACCAGCGCTGAAGGTTGCTCGGGGCTTGGAACCCACATTTGATCCCCGGACTTCAACGGCAGGTTGTGCAGGCTCCTCTGTAGGTATCAACAGTTCGTAAAAGAATCAAAACTCCAAACATTTTACTGAGTATTTTTATCACTAGGATGATGACTATGGAAGACCAAAGAGCACTCTCTATAATATAGAAAGCGGGAGTGAGCAAATGATAATCAGACAAGATGTCATTTCAGTATAAAGGCAAAGGCGCCTCTTGACTAAGAAACTGCTGAAGGAATGCAAGACCCCTGAGCCCTTCTTGGAAATAAATAACCTACTGGTTAAAAGTCTAACCTTTTAGAGGAATTAATCAAATGAAGAACTCAAGGACGGAGAGTGCATTGTAAGAAGACTTAGAATACTGAATTCATTAAATATAGAACTGTTACTACAAAGAGCAGGGTGAGATTATGGCTATAAAAGAGGACATAGATGTTACAAACTTCTGAAGTGCAGCAGTGACAAACACTACCCAGTGAAGACCAAGGAGTGGGATTTCACACCTGGCCCTGTCAGAGCAGCTGAGAACTAGATTTATTCCTATCTTAAACGACTTAGAAATGGGCAAGATAGGTAAGGTTTCTGGAAATCGGACCACAAGCAACACAGGGATGTGGCCCTTGAGAGCCGAGACGCACCTCCCTGGCCCAGGCTGCACCTGCACCTGGCCTCTGAGCCCTGGCGTTGCTGTGCGGACCATGCTGTGAAGACAGAGCCAGTGGTGCAGAGCGGGCCTCTTAGAGCTGAGGGGAGCTGCTGGAGCCGCTGGACTTTGTAGGGCTGGAGACAGAGGCTGTGCCCGGAATCAAGCACTGAGGTCCTTGGCCAAGGGCAGGACAGAGAGTGAGACACAGTAGCACTGGCATCCAGCAGCAGGGTAGGACCCCAGGAGCCCTGAAGTGGACAGGCATCCGGCTGGACCCCTGAAAGAAAGAAACCAACAAGACGATGTGGCCATGAACCCTCCAATGGGAAAGTGGAAACAGTCTAAAGTCCGAACCAGGAAAAGCAATATCCATTGCAGAGTCAGGGCCAAGAGACAAAATATGTTCGGTGTCAAACAGGAAAGAAGCTTATAGAGCCAACTTGTGTCCCAGTGCCTGGCTCCAGGACGCCCTACGGCACACTGAACCGCGCAACGCAGGTCCACACAAGAGAAGAGGTGCGTCCCCAGCTCTGGGCTATTCAACACGAAACAAAGATGGGGATTACCATGTGCGACAATGAATACTTTCTGTGTTCAACATTTCATTCAAGGATGAGAACTCAGTATTTGTGATAGTATCTTCCGATTTTAATGACTTTTATTTGCTGTTTATTTTAAATCGGTTTTCCATTCTTTCAATCTTTCTGCGTTCAAATGTCTGTCACACAGAGTTTATGTTACTGAAATTTAAAATCTACAAGACCTGTATAGTTTCTCATCACAATAAATTATACAATTAGTATTATATCTTTTTAAGAGAGAAAACCTCTGAAATGTTTATTATAACCCTATCATGTAAGGTGTTACAAAAATATAAGGTATGGTTTCAAGAAATCCCAAGATTTCCTGGGACTTGTGATTTGTCCCTTTGTTCCAAAGACTAATTGGTCACTTTTCCGTCTGAGGAATTCCTGTGTCCCCAAGCCCCAGTTCACATGGTTCTTCTCCTCTGTAAGACTTCCGGTACTAAAACCAGACCAAAAGGATGAAGACGCAAACACCAGGAGCCCAGGACGGCCTAGCTCGCGCACAAGGGCACTCTCTGCTTCGGGACGGGGCAGGTGGTGTGGCTTTGGCACTGCCGGATCCAGGGCTCCAGGGTATGTTAGGGCCCACGGTCTCTCTCTACTGGAGCTCTCTGCCCCTCTTCCTTTGCGCCAGTGAGCCCGGTTCAGTTTCCCTCTGCCTGAAGTTACCCGCTCACACTGGGAGCCACAGCGAGCCTCCTCCTTAGGGCTCACAGACAGAGGGGAAGGAAGGCGCCCCCACGGGCCTGTGGAAGGTGGTGAGAGCTTCCTCATTGCCTTGCTGGGTACCTGGCCTCACCCCCCGCCACTGACTTCCACGGGAAGCTGGGATATTCTTGGCCAGGTGTTGGTCACCTCCCTGCTCCTGATCGTGGGTGACCTTTGGACATCAGCGCTGCTGGCCACACCACTTGCGTTCCCACAGGAAGACGGATTCTCCCGTCTGATCTGGAGAGGGAGGGGTGCGGTGCTGGTGAGAGGTGCAGCGCCCACGCCCCCACCCCCACCCCCACTTTTTCCCTTCTCGGCCAAGGGATCAACCTCCCATCAGCCTCTCTCCCAGAACGTCACCTCTTCCTGCGTTGCTGCCTCCTCATGGTGCCCTCACACTGTAGATCCTTGAGGAGCTGGCCTTGCTCCTTGGCCATTCAGCACCCAGCAGGCGCCCAGCCTGCAGCAGGCACTTGCTGCTGGCATTCAGCGGGAGTTACGATGTGCCAGGCATTGTCCAAAGCTCCATGTGAGCTGGTTCCCTCCTGACAGCCATTCCACGGGGAGGTGTAGTCATCCCTGAAGTGTTTGTCAGCTAAGTTAATGACGAAAGCCAGGTGCTGTAGTTTAACCCTGGAGTGTCCCCCAAAGGCCTGCAGGTACAGGCTTGCTCCCCAGCTCGGCCACTCGGGGAGCAGGGGGACATTTTTGGCACTGGGCCTCCCACCCGAGGCCAAAGCAGTGTGTCCATTGGCTCATGGACTGCAAACTGAAGCTGTGAACCAAAATAAACCTTTGCTCTTTATAACTTTACTTATCTCAGGCATTTTAGATAATAACAGAGAGCTGACTAACACACGTTTTAAAGAAATTACTGGAAGAACCCCATTATGGAGTAGGGGGTTATCCACCAGTTGATGGGACTTGGTGCCCTCAGAGGGAACATTGTCATCTGAGGGCCTCCCTGAAGGTGTATGTCTGACGGCATGAGAAGCGGGGGTGACCTCCCCTGAGAGGCCGGGCCGGGCCAGGGATGCGCTGGAGGCAGAGAGCTCTGGCCGCCTCCGCTGCCTCATGATGTTGCAGAACGTCTGGGTAGTCCCTACGGGGGCAGCAGACAAAGGAACAACTGCCTTTCGGAATAAGTAATCCTGACACTGCTATTGTCCAAGACACACGAAGGAATGCCTCTGGCAGATGAGTCCTCAGAGAGTTGTAGAGCAAGAGGGACCTTAAAAGTTACCTAAGACTGGGCTTTGGATTTTGAAACGAGGAAACAGAAGCCCGTAGAGGTTACAGAGCTTATCCAAGGTCACACGGTCAGTTAGTAGAGAAACTAGAAACTGGAAGCAGAACCCAGATTGCTCTCCGTGTCTCCCAGGGCTTCCTATATGTGGACTCTATGCTCAGATGGTTACAGTTCCAAGTTCAACGGGGAGGCAAGGCCAGCGCCCTTAACCCCAGCAGGTGGGCTGCTTTCCATTGAGCTTTTTGGGTAGAAGCCTTGGTTTGTAGCCAGTGGTGGGAGCTTCGGGTCAGACATGTTGCTGCCTGGAATTGTCTACACTTGGGCTGGCAGAGCACCTGCCCCGGACTGGATGTGGTCCTTCAGCAGAGTCTGCTGCGCTTCCTGCAGGGTGAGCGCCAAAGGCCTGATCCTACTGGCTGTGCAGCAGCAGCAGCAGCAGCAGCAGCAGGTCAGCTTGGCGAGAACCCTCCTTGCAGAAGGGTTGGGGTCACCTTGCATTTTCTGAACCCCTCCACTCTGGCTACTAGCCTGCCCGGTGGCTTTTTCCAGCCTGGGGACATGTTTAGCACTATTATCGGAGAATTTCTAAGCAATGTGTTACTCCTGTCTGTTTTTCTATGGCGGGGGCCAGGCCTGATCAGACTGTCCTGGGCCACAGATTCCCAGACACCATGACCCCTGGGATCCGCCCTTGTCAGGTAGGGGTGGTGGGATGGCCCGTGGTGGGCAGGGCGTGAGCGCCGGTCCTGCAGGGCCCACTGTTGAGCCGTGATACATCAAGCCAACGTGCTGCTAAGTAACAGGTCTGTCCTCCACCCTGACAAATTTGTCTTTGTAGCAACAAAATGTTAAAATATTTAAAGGCTATGACTGCAAGTCAACAACTACCAAAGACATCTGAATTTCATCGTCACAGGACATGTCTGGTCTTTTGTTGATGGACTAGTGAAGTCTAGAAAAGCAGGACACATATCAAGAGCTAGGAGGGAGGATTTTGAAATGTTTCACCATAAAGAATAATAAATGCTTGAGAAGATTGATAAGTTTAACCTGATTTCCGTGTTACACAAGGTAAACATGTATGAAATAACATGTTACACCATTCATATATATGATCTGTCTGTTTAAAAGTACCAGTTAAAAAAGAATTTGATTCAAATAAGAAAAGATTTGAATTTTAAAAAACATATAATTCACATATTGTTATTTTACATTAGTGAAAACTATTTTCCTTACCTTTTAACAACCTTATCAATTATATTATTATGATAAAGATGTTCCATTAGCAGCAGTGATCTAAAGAATTAAATACCAAAAACAACTATATCAAAGTACCTAATATTTAAATTTATTTTCACAGAAATATAGGAAAATGCTAAAATTAAGATTATATATATATTTTAAAAGTTATTTCCTCTAAAATATTTTATTTTATTTTATTAGTTTTTGCGGAGCTGGGGGAGACCCCAGGATCTAGTGAATGCTAACCACTTCACCACTGAGCCATGTCCTAAGCTCCTAAATTTATTTATTACAATTAGAAACTAAATTCTAAATTATAATTAATACATGTGACTATTTTGGCCTATGTAAACAAGGTTGAAATTGATTCACTTCATTGAAAAGGGTATTAAATGTTATCGCTTCCTTTTGTGAAAATAAAGCTCTCTGCAATTCTAGTGTCTCCCTCTCAAGCAGCTAGTGTGCTGTAACAACTTCCAACACGCTTCTTGGGAGTCACGCCTGGCTCCACGCACTTTCTGGCTCATCGCTTGGAGCCCTTGCTTGCCGCCCGTGCTTGCCTGTTTGCCTGCTCGCTAGCAGTACCTGTGGCCCCTTTACAGCGCTGCTCCCTCGCACATTCTCAGCTGGGGTAGGGCACAGTGGCGCAGCCTTCCTGTCTCCGCTCTCACACACTCACAGGTATTCCTTCCACTGTCTGCAGAGTGCCCCACTTTCCCCTTTTTGGTATCATTTGTCGGTGATTTCAAAGTTTAAAACGGCGCCCAAGTGGGCAGGAAATGTAGCTCAGTGGTGGAGCACCTGCCTAGCACCCTCAAGGCCCCGGGTTCATGCCTGGTCTGCAAAAACAAACAAAACAAAACAAAACAAAACAAAATGGGCGAGCATAGCCCTGAAGTGTTGTCTGGTGCCCCTAAATGCATGAAGCTGAGGTGCCCTAGGCAAAGACACGGGTGTTGCATAAGCTTCCTGCAGCCCAAGTTGTGGTGCTGTTGGCCGTGCACTTACTGCTAAGCCATCAATAACTGATGTATTTCAAGTGTCTATACAGAAGCACACATACAACAAAGGCGTCTTTTGATCAGCTGAGGAAGTGTGAGCAGAGGCGCAGGAAAGCCCTGTGCTTCCCCAGGAGCACTGGTTCAGTATTTGCTCATTGTTCTCAGTGACTCCATAGAACAAAAGTACTGCAAATAATGAGAACTGATTGTGTGTACAAATTTAACAGTAATGTTTAAAAGTACGAAATTTTCCAAGACTGCAAATACGGTACCAGTGAGGGCCTCTGGGAACACAAATGCAAATCCGAAGAGCAGTGAGAAAAATGGACGCTACCTGGACACAGGGCTTCACCGTGCAGGAACCCAGTGTGGCCTCACTGAGCAGGAGGACTTAACAAGTGAGCCAGACTATCTTTTCCTAAGGCTTCTGCTGGCTCCATCTTCCTGCACTGCCAGAACAGTATCCATCTCCAAGCTGACAGGGATACAACCCACCAACTTCATGTCACTCACTTGTGGTCACGCTTTGCTTTGAAAATATTAGGGCAGGATGGGGAGAGAACGCACCTCTCAGAGGCCCGAACAGTGAATGGTCAGCATTGCAAGCCATGCCATGCAGCAGAGTCCCATGCCCTGTGGCAAAGCCTCCCCCGTGTCATGTGAGATGTCCATTTTGTGTGCATGTGTTTGATATTCAGAACAAAATAGAGTCTCATATCCAGGAATTCTACACCCATAGATTCAACCAATTGTGGATTGGAAATACAGCCTTCCCATCCCAGAATTGTTTCTGTACTAAAAAATATACATACTTTTAAATTATCACTGTTCTCTAAATAATATGCCATGATATCTATTTACATGGTATTTGTATTGTATTAGTGTAATAAGCAATCTAGGGATGAGGGATGATGTAAACTGCGTGGGAGGACATGCATAGATTCTATGCAAAAACCGTGCCATTTTATATAGGGGACCTGGGGCCTGAGAATTGTGGTGTCCATGAGGGCTCTGTGTCCAACCCCCATGGACACCCAGGGATGACTCCTGTCTCAAGATGGTTCTCTTTGGCAGCCTCTGGCTCAGTAACCTCAGGTTTTACCCAGGAGCTTCTGCAAAGACAAAACAAAGCAGGCAAGCATGGCCCTAAAGTGCTGTCTGGTGTCCCCAAGTGTTCAAGGTGTTCAGATCCTCACTGATATGTTTCTCCATCCTCTCTTTTATCACAACCCGACTCCATAATCTCTGAAATTCCAGCAGGAGAGTGAAACATCGTGTGTGTTTTTCCAGAACAGTGTGTTTGTTCTCAGTAGTTATTACAATCTTATTTTCACAGGAGGAAGTTTGTTTATTGTTTTGGAGAAAAGACAACAAGTCATTCTCTTCTGTCACCCAGACAATGTACTTTTTAAAACACATTATATATACATAGCCTGTTTGGCATACAGTCCTTTGCCTCCTTGCTCCAGATTCTACTGATCAAGACTGTGAAGGCGTCCTAAATACTTTCCAGGATTGTTGCTCCACTCTGACATTTCCTTCGTTCTTTCCTTCACGAATGTCCTCTACCAGCCCCTGTGCTGGAGCCTTGTGATGCTACTGGGAGGTGATGGAGCCCGAGGTGGTGAGGCCTGTGGAGGAGGTCAGGTCACTGCGGGGATTGGGAGAGCCTGGCCCTCACCCCCTCACTTCCTGGCTCACAAGGTGAGCAGCTCTGCTCTGCGACGTGTTCTGCCATGATGTGCTACCTCGACACAGATCCCCAGCCAGAGTCCAACAGACCACGGACTGAAACCCCTGATACCGTGAGCCAAACGAACCGTTCCTCCATAAGTTTCTCAGGTGTTTTGTCACCATGGCCAAAGCTGACCACAATATGTGAAGCTTTGGTCATAACACTCTAGGAGATGCTCTAAGGGATGAGGAGCTGACATCCACCATACACGCAGGTGACAAACTCAGGCTAGTGTTGGTTTGGCTCAGTATCACAGTGGCCTTGCCGTAGTTGATGTGACTTTCTGACATGTGAACTACTTCAGGCAAAGTTCTGAGCACAACCAAGCCCAGCCCTCCCTGGAAAGTAGGCTGTTCACAAACAATGTGCTTGGGTATGCGTGTAAGGCAGAGTTAGGTCCTGGCCTCAGTAGAGCACAGCCAACTCATGCCCTTTCAAGTACACCTTTGTGTCTTAGTTTCCCATGGCTGCTGTAACAAATCATCACACACTTACTGACTTCGGACAACACAAACGTATTCTCCGATATTTCTGGATGCCAGAATTCCAAGCCTAGTTTCTGTGTCCTCGACAAGGTTTCACCAAGGCTACTTCCTTGTGAAGGCTCTGAGGAGACAATCCACTTTCTTCTCTTGCCCCAAGTCTGAGGACTACCTGCAACGCTTTGCTGGTGGTCTCTTGGCCACATTGCCTTCTCTGGCTCCTTCTCTTGCATTTGATAAGAGTTGTGATTACAGCAGGCCAATGTGTCCATCTCAAGAGCCTTAACCACATCTTTGAGGCCCCGTCTGCCATTGCTGGAGTTTGGATCTTGAATGTCCCCCACAAGGGCTTAGGCACCCGCCTGTGGAGCTGCTGGGAGCTAGTGGCACCTTTCGGAGGTGGGGCCTGGTGGAAAGAAGTTAGGTCCTTGGGGACGTGGCCTTGAAAGGGATGAGGGGACCCTGGCCACTTTCTCTCTTGGCTTCCTGGCAACCACGAGATGAGCAGGCTTTCTGTGCCAACCACCCCTGTCTCAAGGTACTCTGCCACCACAGGCCCAGACCTTGAGTAAAAATAACTGAAATTGAACTTCTCAGATATCTTGTCACAGTGACCAGAAGCTGAGTGACACATGAGGTAACAGTCCCAGATGCCGGGGATGAGGACGTGGATGTCCTCGGGGGCCCATGTTCTTCTGGGCCCAGACTTTGATTTCACTCTTGCTGCAGTGTGCAGTTCCACACACACCCCAACTTCCGGGAAAGAGCGACTTGCCTCAAGGACATGCCAGGGAGCTTCACCCTCTGTTGTGGGCTTCTCTGCCTGGAGGTCAGTGGGGCCGCCTTGCCACCCACACGGACAGGCAGGAGGTGGAGGCAGGCACAGGCTGGGGCATGCTCAGCCACGTGGGAAGGCAGAGAAGACGCCAGTGAGGCAGAGCCCAGCTGCCTCAGCTCTTCCTCCTCCGCGCTCACTACTAGGTTGGTCCGGGTTCTCCAGAGAAGGAAAGCTCTCGGCACAAGACAGAGATAGGGCGATGGATGGATGGATGGATGGATGGGGGATGGATGGATAGAGGGATGGATGGATGGATGGATGGGGGGATGGCTGGGGAATGGACAGATAGGGTGATGATAGATAGATAGATAATAGACAGACAGTATGTAGATTTATTATGAAGAGTTGGCTCGCATGATTACCAAGGCTGGGAAGTCTCAGGATGTGTGGACAGCCAGCTGGAGCTCCACAAGGGCCGACTGTATAAGTTCACTGCACGTCCATGTCCCTAGGTGGTAGAGGGCAGCTGTCCCAGCTTGAAGAGAGTCAGCCAGACAGAATTCTCCCCACTCAGCCTCCAGTTCTAATCAGGGCTTCTGAGGAGTGGATGAAGCCTTTCTGCCCTGCGCAAGCCATGTGCTTCCCCAGTGTGCAGAGCAAACGTTTCTCTCAGCCAGAACCCCCTCCCAATAACGTTAAAGCCAAATGCTTGCCTCCCTCCTTTCCGTGGCCCAGGTATTAGTCACCACGCTCTCCTTGCTCCTGAAACCATGGCCTCAATAAATGACTCAGGAAGCTGCATTTCAGGCTCTGCTTTGGGGACAGCACAAGGTAAACATCAGGGCTCTCATTGGTACTGATGATGGCTTGGACGTGCAGACAGCGCTTCCGACGGTTCTCTGCCAGGTGGGATAGTCCGTACACTGCAGGGCCTAACATTCCCAGCACCTGTAAACTGAAGGCCAGTAACATCCCCGATCACCGAGAAAGCAACAGAGCCCCAACCTTGGCCACGTGTCCCGAGGGTTGGAGTTCTCTCCCTCCCCTCCTCTGTCCCAAAATAATTGAGAACCATGTGCATGGAGGAATCAGGCTTCAGGGGTGGCTTGGTCAGGACTCCAGGCCAGCTTTCCAGTGAGGCAAGCTGTCTGCAGCTGCTTCAGGAGAAAATCCACAAACTCGAGGGGCTGGAAGCAGGGGGACGCTCTGCTTCCGCATTCCCAGGGGGATTGCTGAGATCTACTGGGCTAGTGACGCCACATACACGCCATGACCATTGCTCACCCGAGGTGCAGGAGCCTCGTGGATTTTTTGGAAAGAGAGAGAGATTTGAGTGGTGTCAGGAAGTTTTGTGAGGGAGAGAGGGGTGGTGGGCAGGGCCACGTGCACAATGGAGAATGTGCCGTTCATAGATGGACCAGCCGCTTGCTGTGGCTGCAGTGTGAAGAGCAGCAGAGTTGTGGGGAATTAACTAAAGGAAAAAGCAGATAATAGAGCATTTAATTTAATCAATTAATACAATTGCTTCCCTCGGTATCTCAACTGAGCTTCCCGCCTCCTCTCTCATCACCTGAGCATGGTTGGGCTGCAGCGAAGAGGGCCGACTTCTCACTTGGAATCAGTGATTGAGCATTCCAGTGTATACATCGCTCTCTGCGAGTCAGATTAATGTTAATTAGCCACTGCAAAACATGGGCACCTCCACAGCGCGGTGCGTCACAGATTCCTGAGCATGTGTGACTGAACCCAACCCGCGGTGATCTCCCCAGGTTAGTCCTGACCAGAGAGGCCTCTTGCTGGCCGTCAGTCAGCCCCTCCCTGCTTTCTGCTCTCCATGCTCCCATGTCCCATTGTTTATCCACCTCCTGCAGGGTTCTTAGTTTAATTTTGCAAGTGGGGAAACGGAGGCTGGGAGAGGATGATTGTCCAGGGCACCAGCCAGCAGGGCAGGGAGCCGACAATGAGTCCAAACTTATCTGACCACAAAACCTTCCCGTTTACTACCCTACCTCTCCATATATCACCAGCAACTGACAGGGTAAACGGAGTCTCCCGACGCCCCTTGTCATCACAGCTGTGGCCTGCTGGGCTGTCACGGGAGGACAGCCGTGTAGGGACACGCATCTCACTGCCCCCACAGCCTGCTTTGAGCCCTCTCCTCCCGCACCCGAGTGGAGGGCCGTGAGTCAGCAGGGAAGCGGCCCTTTCCCAAGCCAAACGAGGGGCTGGGCCTAAAAACAGCAGTGACCCCAGAAGGTTTATTAATTCAAACCAAGTGTCATCCTGCGGCGGGGCTCCAGGGCTACGAGCAGCCTGAGCGACTCCCAGAGGGACAGAGAGGGAGCCCAGCTGCCCACTGCTGCTTGTGGGGAGCAACTGTCCTTCCCGCCCAGACCACATGTCCATAATAGGGAAGAGGAGCTCAGCCCTATCAGGGAGCTTTCACTAGGCCCGGAAGAGAGCAGAAAATGTTTCTCTGGCTTGCAGTCCGTCAGCCTGGGACTTCTCACTTCCCTCGGCTCTCCTTACCCTTTCACCCCACGCCAGCCACAGTATCTCTGGCCTTTTGCTCACATGAAAATCATTTCTCATCTCAAGCCTGTTGGACAATCCACAGTGGCTTCTTGGCCTTGAGATGAGCCAGAAAGCACAGGATTCGGTCACGGCTTGCTCTCTGTCCACCGAGCTGCTGAGAAACAGGCTGGAGAAGCCACACTGGCTGTGGGGCAGAGTCGGGAGGGCTCAGCTCTCGAGGCTGTCCTGTCACGGGAAGCCCAGCCACACGTGGAGGCGAGGCATGCCATGGCTGGCTCGGGAAGGAAGCAAGGAAGGAGGGCACCGCCTCAGGCCGTGGCTCTGGGCTGCTGATGGCCACTGTTTGATAGAGGTTTTTTGCTATTGTTTCCAATGCAGAGAGAAGGAACTGCCAGGCGGAAAAGGGAGCAAAGGGTTCAAACTGCTTTTCCTCTGTTCATTGCTTCATGCCTTCATCCCACAGCTCATCCCCAGCACTGCTGTGTGTGAGGGGCTCCAGACACCCTCTGCCCGCCCGCACCCTCGGCTCCAGGGAGGCAGGCTCACGGGTGTGTGCTCTGGGACGGGGGAGCACAGCCTCCCGGACCGGCCACCTTCTGGCTCTGGGGCGGCAGCATCCTCTCCCACTGGCTCTCCACTCCCCTTATCCTCCGGGTGGTCACGTCCCTGATTCTGTCAGAGGAGGCTGGGGCTGGATCGTGCCCTCCTTACTTTCTTCCAGCCGGGTCCTCTGATGTCTGCTCTCCGGGCTTCGGGATCCTCATCTGTAATGTGGAGATATTCCTTTCTGCCCTGATTGGCTCACTCAGTAAGGCTGGGAAGCAAACATGGCATGGCTTTATAAAGAGCTTTGTTGAATCCCACCATTTACAGTCCTGGGGGCACTTGAAGGCACTAGATATCCCCAAACAGGGGAGTGGCCTAACCTGGTAGCCCCCAGGGAATCTCAAGGGCTCCTACCTATAAATATCCAAATCTGCAAATATTTTCTTTACAGAAAAAGTACAGGGCAGTAAAAAGAGCTAAGATGTGTTATGTATATGTACCAACTCCCATGATGACTATAACCCTCATATACTGCAAACATACACTAATGAAAATAAAAATTTAAAAAGGCACAGGGATGAGCACAAACACCTATCCATGGATGACCGGATAATCAAACAGTATTAAATGCACAGGACAAATACAGTTCAGCCTTAAAATGGAAGCGCTGGTGTGTGTGCGCGTGTGGCTGAGTCTAAGAGAAGCCAGGCACAGGTTACATCATGTCCGAATCCATTCACACGAGCCATTTAGAATAGAAAAAGCCATAGAGACGGGACACAGGTAGGGGCTGACAGAGGCTGGAGAGGGGGAATGAGGAGGGGACCCCTGGGTGAGGAGCATCCCTGGGCCTCGGAGATGTTCTGGAGCGCAGTGGCGGTGACAGCTTCGTGTGAGGACAGAGCATGAGCTCCGAGGGTTCATTCATGGTAGGGGCTAATGTGGGGCTGCACTTGCCCAGTGTGTGTAAAGTTCTGGGACCTGTCTCTAGTGCCACCAGATAGATAGGTGATAGATAGTAGATGGATAGATCGATGGATAGTAGATAGACAGAAGATAGCAGATAGATGTTATAGGACATGGATGATAGATAGTAGGTAGATAGGTAGTAGATAGGTGATAGATAGATAGATGGTAGATAAATGGCTGATTTTACCTTATGCGAATCTTGCCCTGATAATTCTTTTAAACAAAGAAGCCAGTAGAATGATAATCTCACAACCAGGCCTCAGACTGCTGGGCACCCCAGGATGAGCTGTTCTTCAGGCTCTCTGAAGGGTTCTTCTTGCGGTGCCCTGAGAAACCTGACTGCCTTCGTGGTTTTCCTTCTCCCAGGGACTCGGGACTTTGCCAGCGTCCCCACCTGACTGCTTGGCTCAGCCTGGGCCCCTGTGGGGCAGTGTGAGCCAGGACACTCGAGATGTGTGTGCCCCAGAGACAGCGATGCAGGGGTCCAGGTGGGACTCAGAAGCAGAGGCCTTGTGGGCCTACATGCAGTGCACCCCGAAATGTTCATGGTGCACAGGTCTCAGCCTTGGTTGCTGGGATTAGGGATGCAGATTTTAGCTTCCTTTTTATGCTTAGTTAGGGCTTTTTAAACAATTCTACAATAAATACGATTTGTTTCTGTTGCTTTATTTTATTTTGAGACCTGGGAATTGAACCCAGGACCTCATGCACACAAAGTATACACTCTCCCATTGAGCTTCACTCCAAGCACCTTTATTTATTTAAAGAAAATGCTAGGGGGGATAGTCTGCTTGAAGAGCCAATATACACTTCTCAGAAGTGATGTCCATCCGTCAGAGCCCTAGAAGTCCACGTGATGATTGTTTCTGGAGCCCTGGGGGGTGTGAGGCTTGTGAAAGTGAGGCTGGCCCTGGGCTGAGATGGCGCCCTGTGACTGCCACCCGCCTGTGACGTGTGTGGTATCAGAAGCCGTCACAAGGCTGTATGGAAACCTGGGCGGGTAGCCCTACCTGGACAGCAGCGGAGGAGCCTTGGTAGAGAAGACACCTCAGAGCCAGCTCTGCTCAGCCGGCTGGTCGACCTGCCGCAGCACGCCTCCCCTCTGTCCCTCCTGGGTTTTGCCACCGTCCTGTCCTTTCTCCAAAAGCCATCGTTACGCCCTCCTCTGAGTCACGTGTCCAGTCCTGATGGCACCATCCATATGCTGTGTGTTATATGCTGCTTATCTTTCCGTATGTGTGTTGCCTGATTCTATCACAATTGCTTTTGAGGACAGGAGCTGCTCTTCTGTAGCTTTCAGCAACCATAGAATCCTAAAAACAACGTTGTTCGCAGCTATGCCTATATATATAATATATATATATATATATTCCATTAATATATATATTATTGATATATATTATTAGTTTAGTGCACATAGCAGAAGACTCTTTACTACTTGGTTCTTAAAATTCTTAAGCTACATTCCTAAAATCACTATTATAAGTTAAGAGCTGAGGGGACAAAGCCAGACTATTCACATATGTCCTCTGTTTTTGAGGGAGACCAGAGTAGACTAACGTAGGGGGAAAATGAAAGTTTTGCAAAGTTATCAATTCATTCGTTGTATCAAAAATGGAAACTCTGAGTAAAATATGTTCCCACATAATTCAGCTCTGTTTAGAAACAAAGTCAGGCATTAAGAGTCATTGTCTAAGTTGGAAATGATTCTTTCTGTACAATAAGGGATTATTGGGGGAAAGTGTTCAGAGAAACATCAGCATTTGCAATTTATCTTCCGAGAGGCTGCTGCATTAGCTTGCTTTAGGCCCAAGAGAAAGTAAGAGAGAAGCCAGAGGAACAGCAGCCTCTAGAACTGTGTTCCCTTCTCATGCTTAGGAAGGCTGGGTTAGTCAGTCCAGGCCTGGTGCCGCCCTCCACTCTGGCAGGAAACTGGGGCTTCTATCTTGTTGCACTGCCATCGGTGGCTTCCATTCCCAAGGACCAAGATAGCTGCAGGATCTCCAGCCATTGTCTGCAGCTCAGGAATCAGAAAGGATGAAAAGAGAAAGAAGGATCCACTGAGCTGCCGAGAGACAGGCTGGAGAAGCCGCCCTGGCTGTGGGGCAGAGTCAGAAGGGCTCAGCCCTCCGGGCTGTCCTGAGTCATGGGAAGGCCAGCCACACGTGCAGACGAGGAGTCCCTTCCTAAGGAGGCTCTAGGAACTCACCATTTTTATAAAACCACCTTTGTCAGAATGAGCGGGGGACCTTGATCGCTGTTCTTGGGAGCAACACGCCCAGCTAAATACTGGGTCACAAAGCGTTTCAGTCTTTTTTTTGTATCATGCGTCCCTTTAGTAGTCTAGTGAACTTTAGGGATCATGTGTCAGAATAATATTTTCAGATGAATGAAATTCATGAGAACACAAAGGAATCAAATCATACTGAAATATGGTCCTGCTGACCAAACCTTTGAGGTCTGTAGAACTAGAACACTCCTTTGTTAGTATAGAAAGTGGGCACAGTTTTCAGTTTCTTATGCTTAACACAGGAGGGAGAAAACCTCATCTGAATGGTTTTATTCACTCATTCAGGAATTGTGACGTTCTTATTTTAAACCTAGTCCTATACTATAGATTATGATGGATGAAAGAAAAGATGTAGCCTCTCCTCTCAGTTATTCTCTAAGTCCCCTGAGCACTTAATAAAATAAAGAATATTCAACTTACAAAGGTGGATAGTTGCTATAATTTGGATCTGAAATGTATTTCTCAAAGGCCCATGTGTTAAAGCTGCATCTCTGGGTGGGCACTACTGGGAGTCCTAGGACCTTTAAGAGGCAGGGACTGGGGGAGGAAGTTAGGTTGTTGGGGGCGGGCCCTGAAGGGGGTTTTTGATCCTGGCCCCTTTCTTCCTCTCCCTTTGCTTCCCAGATGCCCTGAGGTGAGGAGCTTCTTCCAACACATGCTCCCGCCATGATGTGCTGCCTTGCCACAGGCTCAAAAGCAGTGGGGCAACCGACAATGGACTGGCACCTCCCAAACTGAGATCCCAAATAAACCTCTCTTCTTTGAAGCTGATGACCTTAGGCATTTTGTTACAGCCATGCAAAGTTCACTGACACAGTGACCAACTAGGCCAGGTCCAATAGACCAGAATTTAGGGAGTTCGAAGTAAGGGGAAGGTCATGTAGAGTGGGCTAAGAGGAAGCACCGACGATGTAAGATTGATTCTGAAAGAGAGGAGAGGGGTGTATTTTAAGGGAAGGAGTGGGGAAATGCGGTGGGTGGAGATGGTGACAGGAGGCTCCTAAAAGGTCCTAAAGAAAAAAAGGCTTAGGAGAAGAGACTGGCAAGGAGACGCTGTGGATCTGGGTTTCTGAAAATGAAAGGATGAAAAAACCTCAAGAAATGTCCAGGTGCACATCGGTCGGTGTATCAAATATGTAGAATGAACCGGAAGCATAAGCTTCGAATTTCTGGCAGTGGTTGTTCTCAAGGAGATAAACTAAGGGAATAGCTAGAGAGACCAACATTTTATCTCTAATGTTTGTTTCTTTAAAAGCAAAAGGAGGCTGGAGACAACTATGACAAAATGTAAACTATTAAAACATTTCGTTATGTCATTTTTCTATTTCTAAACATTTCCCAAGCTTAAAACTAGAAGTCATGACCTTAAATCTTCTAAATGCATTTCTACTCTCTTCTAGATACCATTTAACTTATGCAATAAATTCTAGCTATACTTGCTCTAAAATGCTGTGTTTACTCCAAAGGGCTGATCTTGTGACCGCACAGCATGGTGGCACCTTTCTGCCACTCTGCCCTGGGTCTGGCCTGTGTTCTTGTCCCTCCTTGCCCAGCCATTCTCTAGACTGCTCACAAGAGCTGCTCACACCACCTCTTCCAACAACCTTGCTGCCGCCGAGGACGCCGGCACTGCCCCTCACTTTCCTTGAACTTAGCTTTCCTCTGAGACAGGCGCCACTAGGCCCCTTGGAGACATGGATCTTGTACTCAGGAACGGTGCTGAGAGCTTCCATCCTCCACACCCATCCCATTCCCATGGCAGACACCACTAATCACCACCTCACTTCCCCATTGCACTTGGAATTCTTCCCGACCAAATCCTTCCCGACAGAGTCCCTGGGGCTCATCGTACAGGTTGGGTGTGCAACAAAACCACTTGCCATTCCTGCCCACATTCTTCTTTAGCTTCCAAAATGCCAATGTTGTTCCCAAGAGAGACTCCAAGGGAACCAGCATCACCCTGTAAGTACAGAATTCAGAAGAAAACACACTCCATAGAGCAAGTTATCATGAAGAAACCTCATCACACATCTCAGTGATCCAATGATGCCTGATTCAACTGTCAGAAAGCAGCAAGGAAACCAGTCCGCAACACGAGGCTGCCAAGCTGCAGGTAGACACCCCAGTCCAAAGTATTTCATTGTTTCCATGGGCAAAGGGGGAGGACAAACCTTTCGAGGCTCCCACAGCCTGAGAAAGCCCTGGGGAGGAGAAGGGCAGGATTGGCCCTGGGTGGACTTGAGCGGGGCTATGTGTAGAACAGCTGGGTGGAGGCCCCAGGCTGATGCCCTTGGAGTCGTACTCTGCCCATCCTGAAGAAAACGTGCCAGCCAGCTGCCCTCCGCGCCTCTTCACAGCAGCGTCACCGTGACTTTTCTACTTTTCATATTTCCTATAATTATATTTTATTTTCATGGTCAGGAACGGAAAGAAAAGGAGAAGACAGAAAAGAAAGGATGGAGGGAAGAAAAGGAGAATAAGGGAGGAAGGAAGGAAGGAGAGAAAGAAGGGCACACAGCCGGAGGATCCCCCTCCAGCACAGGGGCTCCGAGCCGGGGCCGAGGGCAGGCAAGGCGCGCGCACCACCGCTGAGCCGCCCCCCAGCGCTGTGTCATGTGCTTTTCTTCTAGGACAAATGATGGTAGCGCATGAGTTGTTTTCTCTAAGCTGAAACCTCGTACTCAGGTTTACTGCAGCGTTGGCCCTTTTCAATAAATAAGGGAGTCTGGGGTCGCAGCTTGGGCACCGTCTCTAAAAGCCTCGCCATTGCTGTTCTGTACTTTGCTTTTGGAATCAGAGAGAAAATCAGAGGAAAACAAAACAGTGCCTCTCCCAGGGGGAGGTCATCAGAGTGCCCGTAGGGTGGCCTCTTCTCCCACTCTCCTCTCATTCCTGCCAAGCGCCAGGTACGAAAGACCAAAGCGGACACAGCCCGGCCCCGGGCGCCTTGCCCGGACGGGAGGGAGTGGCAGGCTTCTGTGAGGGGGCCTGGCTCAGGCCTGAGGAGAGGGCCGAGGCCTGGAGGTGGGGGACAGGGGCCTGCTGGGCCCCCGCCCCGCCCCGCCCCGCCCTCTTTCCGACCTCCCCCCCCCCCCATCGGCAGCTCTTCAACTGCAGCGACACTGCTGTGTCCCTGTGCCTGCAGCACAGCCGGGCCCAGGAGCCTCAACAGGCAGAGGACAGACCCGGGCAGGGATGGCGGGGCAGCTGACAAACAGGACCAGACGGTGCAGGAGCTGGGCTTAAGCAGCCGTGTGCGGCGGAGAGGAGGCAGGAGAAGAGCGCAGAGGGGCAGGCAGACCCTGCAGGGCCCTGGCAAACTGAGTCACACCAGGTGGCCATTTGGCTGGGACACAGCACACACACACCGACCTCGAGGGACCCAACACAGCT
Source organism: Heterocephalus glaber (assembly GCF_053883595.1). Taxonomy (NCBI): domain Eukaryota; kingdom Metazoa; phylum Chordata; class Mammalia; order Rodentia; family Bathyergidae; genus Heterocephalus; species Heterocephalus glaber. The sequence goes on along the minus strand of NW_028258372.1, from coordinate 46,221,034 downwards.
CCCGGACGCAGCTCCATCCTCAAAGGCCCAGTTATCATGTGGCTCCACGGATACATTGTGAGAGCAGCAGAAGAGTACTGACATCATTCTTTTTCTTTCCTATTTATTTATTTAGTGGTGATGGGAACTGAACCCAGGGCCTTCACCCTGAGCTACACCCCCAGCCCTTTCTGTTTGTTTTGGGAGAAGGTCCCACTAAGTTGCTGAGTTGACCAAGCTACGTGTGAATTTGCTGTCTCCTGCCTCAGCCTTCTGGAGTGCCGGGATACAGGCAGGGGTCACCATGCCATGCTGGTCATGATCCTCTGCAATTAAAAAAAAGTCAGCAGGAACCCAGAAGGAAGCTCCCCCGCTGCCATCCCAAGCTCCTAGGGCAGAGAAGCTGAGCCACGCAGGCGCCAGAAGCACCCCCCGACCCCGCCGCCGCCGCCACGGAAATGAGAAGACACATAAAAAACAAGCCTCAAAAACAGACTTCTGGATCACCTACAGCAACCCCAAAGGGAAACGAGATGGAACACTCTGATACTCAACCACCTGGACTCTCTGAACTGGCAACAAAAGAGGATCTGGGAAAAATGAAATCAGAAATAATTTCTCAGATAACAGCAAAGATTGTGCTCATGGTGCAAGACATGATTAATAAATCTAGAGAGGACACAGTTACAAAAGAGGATCTGAGGAACATGGTGGAATCCCAACACAGGAAACAAATGGAATCCATAAAACAGATGCAAACAGATTTCCAGGAGATTAAAAACTCCATCGAAAGTCTACACAGCAGAATGAGCCAATGTGAGGACAGAATTTCAGATATAGAAGATCAGATTGCAATTAGTAACCAGGAAAAGAAAAATTGCTTTAAAAATGTAAAGGAACACGAGAAATCAATCCAGCAGCTGCTAGACGATGCAAAGAAGAATAGCATAAGACTGACTGGAGTCAATGAAGAAACAGGAGAGAGTGCAGATAACATAAAAAAACTCTTCACAGAAGTGATGGCAGAAAACTTCCCAAGGAGGGGAAAAGAACTTGACATACAGATAAGTGAGGCATATAGGACTCCGGCTAACCTTAATCAAAAAAAACTACACATAGGCATATAATAGTTAGGATTCCAGAAATCCAACAGAAGAACAAAATTCTACAAGCAGTGAGAGAAAAGAAACAAATCACATACAAAGGAAAGTCCATCAGAATCACAGCAGACTTCTCAATGCAAACCCTCAAGGCAAGAAGAGCTTGGAGTGATATATTTCAAGCCCGAAAGGAAAACAGCCTCCAACCCAGATTGATGTACCCTGCAAAACTATCTTTCAAAATTGATGGAGAAATAAGATACTTTCATGATAAAGAGCACCTCAGGAACTTCATGAATACCAAACCAACACTCCAAAAAAATTTAGACAATACCCTAGGAAAAGACAATGAGGATCACAACCCCAGGAAACCCAGCAGAATGCATCCATTGGGTGTGACAAATTAAACGCAAAGGGGGAGAATCCAACAAAAAGAAAAAGTCATGACAAGGCTTTTAAAGCTTTTAACTTCATCTCCCTAATGAATGTATAATTCAATCTTGTTATTGTACTGATTAGTATTTTTCTGATTCTAGAGTTGCACACCTTGGGCCGGGGATTTAGCTCAGTGGTTCTGGTGCCTGCCTCGAAAGCGCAAGGTCCCGAGTTCTATTCCCGGTACCAAACAAACAAACAAAGACCTAGAGGTGCACACCTTTCCTTGTGCTGTACTGGCTATTTATCATCTTCTTATGTCTACTTTTTAATTGGGTTGTCTATTAATGAGGTCTAGGAATTCTTTATTCTGCTCATAGGTTATATGCATTGTAAATATGGTCTGTTTAAGGACTACTTTTCATTTTAATGATGTCATTTAAAGTTCTAAATTTTGATGGAATCTCATTTATCAATTTTTTTCTTTTATACATCATGTCTTTTGTATCCTAGGTAGTTCTTGCCTACCCTGAATTCATAAACATTTTCCCTTATAATTTCTTCTTAAAGTTTTATACTTTTAGGCTTTCATATTTAGGTTTATAGATCCCTTCAAGTTATTTTTATGTATGGAAATAAAGAGTCGAGGTTAATTTTTTATATACGGATACCAGGTGTTCTAGTGCCGTTTGCTGAAGACACTATGTCTTCCTTGGCTCTTGAATTGAGTTTTTATTCTATAAAATGCTAATGTTAAATAATCTTTCAAAACTCAGTGGACCATATATGTGTGGTTCTATTTCTAGATTCTCTATTTTATTCAAATGATCTATATGTCTTTCCTTACACCAACACTGCCTTGATTATTGTAGCTTTAGAAGAAGTCTTAAAATTAGGTACTAAACGTCTTCCAACATTGTTTTTGTTTGTTTGTTTTTACTTTTCTAGGTCCTTTGTACTCCTACATAACTTTTAAATTTCAATATCCAATTCTTCATTTATAGCAAGTATACACAGACCTGAATTTTTATACATACCTTGTGTTTTCTAATCCTGCTAAATTCAAATACAAGTTCTAGGGGCTCCTAGAGATTTCTTAGTATTTTCTCTGTAGATGATCATTTCATCTGCATATAAAGATTTTGCTTCTACCTTGCCAATCCTATCCTAATTGTGTCAGACTAATTGCCAGACTATTTTGGTGGGGCCTAGGTTTCAAAGTTTAATGGACAGATAAAGAGTCAGCATATCTGCCCTTGTTCCCCACCTTAGGGAGAAAGCATTGTATCTTCTCCATTCATATAAGGCGTTCTCACTGGAAGTATGGAGTAAATGTCTTTAATCTGTTGAGAAGTTTCTGTTCTACTTCTAGTCTCCTGATAGCTTTTACCATGAACAGCTGTAGAATTTAGTCTGATACCTTTTCTCCAACTAGTGACAGGATCATATGGCTTTTTCCTTTCCTCTGTTAAAATGATGACTTTTGGGGGTGGATCTTCCAATGCTGAACCAACACTGCCATCCCTATAATAAATCACTTTCTACATACTGCCAGACCTGACTTCTAATAGTCTGTTTTGTTAAACAAATTTCTATCTATGTTCATACTTTTTCTTCTATTATCTTTATCCAGTTTTAGGATTAGCACAATGTTGAGTTCCTGAAATGAGGGGAGAAGTGTTCCTTCTTTTTTCTGCTTTAATTGTTTGATATAATTTATCAGTTGAAATGTATATGAGCCTGCTGTTGTCATATAGGTAAGTTTTCAAGCTAGGAATATACTTTCTTTAATAGGTGCTATTCAAATTTTATAGTCCTCCAGAGTCAGCTTCATTAATTTGTCTTCCAAGGTACTTCTTAGAAGTTGTCAAATTTATTTCAAAACAGCTTTTTGAAATATGCTTTCTATATCTTTTTAAATTCTGTAAAATCTGTGGTAATGTCTCCTAGATCTTGATATTGTGATTTAAAAAATGTATAATTGATATTGTGTAATGGGAAGAAAAGGTCTAAAAGAGCAGGGGAAGTGGGAGGGGTAGGGGAAAAGGAAAGAAGGGAAAAGAAAAAATATGAGAAGAGGAAAAAAATGGAAACAAAGTCTTTGCAAATAGGGAAGGGTGGAGGGGGTGAAGGGAGGGCAGAGGAAGGGGAAAAAAATAAGAACCAAGATACTCGTGTAATGGTACAAGATCCCAATGATGAATGTGACTGTATTTTATACCTAAAATGGACCAATAAACTTAATGGGAAAACAAACAAACAAAAAAACAAACAAAAGTCAGCATCTGGGCCCAAGGCTCATCTGAGGTGCTTCGCAGGGGAGAAAACAAAGTCAGAAGTGAAGTGGCCTGCTCCAGGCTGTCCCCGCCAGGCTGGCTGGTGGACGCGCTCGAGCTGAGTCAGGTCTGCTCTGTCCACTGCGGCTTTCCCTGTGCCCAGGCATCACTGCTGAAGGCGAGGGAACCGAGGCTGCTGCACAGCGGGTGGGGTGGGTTCCCCACAGCTGCCTCCCAGCACAGCCTCAGAGCTCGAGTGCAAAGTGGGAAATGTCAAGCTGTCTGGGGACGGGGCAGGAAGAGGCCAGGTGAGGGCTGAACACGCCCTGCACTGCCTCACTAGGAGAGGAGGGCGTGTTATTTTTCTTCACAAGAGCAACACAGGAGGAAAACCGTTCACAGAGACACTGCATACTTTAGCAAGGAAGATGAGATGCAGAGGCACTTAGCTCAGCTCTTGAGAGGAAATCTTTGCAACCAAGGGGGGAAAAGTAGTCAGTAGTTTCTTTTTTTAAGAAAAGAAATCTGAAAAGGATTCAGGCGGGTGTGAGCGTGCTGTGGGGCTGTTTTACTTGGGTCACACAGGCTGGGTGGTGCGTGCGGTAGGTGCAGTCAGTGCCTTCCAGGCCCTGAAGCTTCCGGGGCACTGAGGTGGCAGAGTGGCTCAGTGGTTAGTGTTGGTCGGTCGCAGTGAGAGGCATGCGGCTCTCACTCATTTTCCGAAATTGAATTCCACTGCTGCCTCCGTCCAGAAGCCTTCCTGGCCCTTCAGTCTCGTTTTCCCATGCTGGGTGACGTCCCTGCCTCCGGGGCCTCAGTTCTCCCTGTGCAGCAGTGCGTCTCTCGCGCTGGTCCTCATCAGGCCAGGTTATGACAGTTGGTTCACATAGTCCAGCCCTCGGAGAGAGGGCATAAATCTTCCCCAGCTTCTTATTCCAGTTCTTAGCCAAGGGCCTGGCATGTACTTGGTGCTCAGTAAATCTTATTAAACAAATAAGAGGAAAGAAGAGGAGGAGGGAGGACATTCCGGGAGATAGGAAATTTTCTTTGTGAAATTTGTCTCAGAAATATCCGCCCAGAGCTTGTCCACTGATGGTGACTGCAGCTGGCTCTGCACTCCCAGCTGTGCCAGGAGGAAATCTGGTGGGTGTGGGAAGATTTAAGAGTACATGTGTGTCCTGGGGCATTTCTGAACTAAATCTACCTCTCTAAGCACATGCCAAGAGCACACAGGCCATGTTTTATCTCCCTGGAGCCTAGTTACTTAGCAGTTTCTCCTTTCAGACTGCTTAGGAGCCGGAGAGTTTGCTACCTGTCCACTGCTGGAGCCCGGGCAATTGATCAGAGCTCAATAAACATTTGGTGAATGATGAAGTGACAAAAGGGCCACAGAGCAGCTTAAATGCCACGAAATATCTACAGTAAATATCCTGAGCCAGGCCTCCCCTCCCTTGAGTCATACTGACACTTCCTTTACAAACAGTCCTATTGGCCTTCTTTATCTCGTTCAAGAGCACTGCAGACTGCAGACTAGAAGAAAGGAAAAACAGTTTTACTCACATAATCTATTGATTATTGAGAAAGGAAGAAAGAACGAATGAACAAGAGATCAAAGCATCAACAACAAAGGAGGCTAGAGAGAATTTCAGCCGCTATGAGCAGCTTTAAATAACACCATGGTTTCTGGGGGCGTTCAACAGAGTACAAAGCCCTAACTGGTTTTCAGTATAACTGAGTCATGAGGAGTAAATAAAATCTATTTCAACATGCTTGCCTAAGAAGACAGAAAGGTAAATACAACATTTTTTTAAACAAGGTCTCTACCACGATGGATAAAACTGAAAACAACAACAACAAAGAAGTCCTTAACAGTAATCCATGAAGTGTCTCCGCGAGCCACCGCCTGCTCCTCCTCCCATGAGAGGGGTCTGGGCAGCACCGGAGCACCTGCTGCTGGGCCCTGCCGTCCCGTCCCTCGGGCAGCCCCGAGGAGGCCCTCAGGTGGTTACATAAGTCCCTCCTTCCCCCATCCCTCTCTCTCCCGTCCTCCTTCCCCCCCGCTCCCTCCTTCGGCTGGATGGAGATGGAAGCCAGAACTTTCGTGCCCTGCAAGCATTCGCCAGAGCTGCATCCCGCCTGGAGCCCACATTCCGAAGGCTCCACTACGGGACTGGTTTCTGGCTTTCGCAGGCCAGTGAGTCCGGGGCTTCTCCGGACATGTGCAGTCCTGGTTAGACTTGCACTTAGTGGCCGCCTGGCGGGACACAAGCCCTGCGGGGCCGGGGCAGGGCGAGGGGGAGGGAGGACCTGAGGCTCCCCACTCCGCTGCGTGTCAGAAGCCAGCTGCATACCCACAGGCGTGTGCGGGGAGAGGGCTGGCCCTGCTCACGGGCCTCCTGGCCTCATTGTTCACGTGGCGCTGAAGTCATGTGCTGAAAGCCCGCCCCTCGTGGTAATATTGGGATCTGGGGCCTTCGGCAGGGATCAGGTCAGGAAGGTGGAGCCCTGTGAACGGGATTAGTGCCCCTGTGAATGAGTCCCCCGGAGCCCCTCGCCCCACGCCGCGCCTTCGTGGAAGCAGAGCTGGCCGCTCCGGGCACCAACTCAGCCAGTGCTTCGACCTTGGGCTTCAGCCTCCAGAAGTGTGAGCAACACATTCTGTGGCTTAGAAACCACTTAATCTGGGTCATTCTGCGTTCAAAGCTCCTACGGACGAAGACCCCCTTCTTCCTCCTGCCCAGTGGGCACAGCACGGGACTAGAGAGGCGCCAGATGGAGCCCGGCAGGACCCCGGGAAGAGGCAGTGTGATGTGGCTGTGGCCTGTGACTGCGGGGCGGAGCGGGGTGGGGGACACCAGGGCCCCTGTCACCAGGCACAGGGCACAGCACCGTGCAGCGCCGGGAGGACACTGAAGTGCTGACACCTCCCACCCCAGGTCTGTTCCTAGGAAGGACACCCACCCAAGGCCAGCAAGCACAGAGTCCGGTGGGCGGCCTCGCCTGGGTGCCTCCTGAGTGCTAGCTGAGAGGGGGGCCGGTGGGCTCCCTCGATCTCTCCCTAAAGATAAACCCAGGGCTGGGTCTGGGGTCTGCAGCCCGGGGCACTTTAGCATTGCTGACCTCTCCAGTTCAAGCCCTTTCTCCCGCTGGGGCAGGGAGTGTGGGGCAGACCTGATGGTGGGTCCAAGGCCTCAGTCTTCAGCTGCTCCTGGGGATCTCAGCTCCTCCTTTACTGGAGGCTGAAGTTGGGGGCCGGGGAGGTGGAGGTGACCTGCCAGGGGGTCCCAAAACTGACAGTGCAGTGGTCTGAGGGAACAGCCAACCCACAAAGTGCTCCTAAAATTACAAGTTTTATCTTAGAACCCGGAGTTTTGATTCTTCTTAAAAATCAGAAGGCCCTGGCAGGCCGAGCACAGTGGTCCACCCGCCTCTGCGACCCCAGCCGTGAGAGGCAGAGGCGGGAGGAGAGCTGTGAGGTGGAGGCCAGCCCGGGCTACACAGGGAGTTCAAAGGCAGCCTGAGCTACACAGCAAGACCCTATCTCAAAACTCAAAAAACAAAAAGCAAAAACCCCCAAAACAACAAAAAGGAAATTCTGTGGACACAGCACTGGGGTCAGTCTCCAACACTGCAAAACCACAGTCCTGCCAGTAATGGGCGGGGCCAAGTGAGGACCAGGGCAGCCGCCTCCCCCAGGGCCTTCTCCCTGAGCCTGGGCTTGACCTGTTCAGCCCTCTCCGGGCACTGCGGGCCCAGGGTGACCTGCCCCCATCGGCCACATTCCTGGGGAGGGCGTGGGGACGTCACAGTAGGTTTTGAGGAAACCTGGAGCCTGGAGAGGGAGCGAAGGGAGGAGACCCAGAGGAAGGGAGAGAGGAGGCAAGAAGTGCTAGAGGTGTGAAGAGGGAGGAGAATCACTAGGAGGCGCCAAGCATACAAGACGGGTCCGGGTCCGGGGCCAGGACAGGCGACCGCAAGGCCAGCTGCCTGCGGGCTCCAGGCAGCCACTCGGCCCCAGCTCTTCTTAAAGTTCCAGTGCCGCCATCTTGAAATTCTTCATCCTTGTTACTTAAACAAGGGGCCTTGGGGTGCCTCATTTTGCAGAGTCCCCACAAATTCTGCAGCTATCATTTGCACAATGGAGACCTTGTGGGTGGGCTTTCTTCCACACAGGGGCCCAGGACAGAGAGCTGAGACCCAGTGTCTGGGAGTCAGGGCTAGGGAGAACTAGGGCTATTGGTGAATTCCCATTTATAAGCACATTGCAGGGACTCTGCTGGTCACTTGTAGCCTTTCCCCGTCAGTGACTTCTTTTCAGTCCTTCAGTGACTTCTGCAGGGAGACACTGCTTTGCCCCCATAGAGATCTGACAGTAGCTGGTCTGGGTCTGGGAACCAGGCCTGTCTCCCTGTGCACGGCCGTAAAGCTCCTTCTCCCCAGGCCAGGGCCGAAGTGTGGGCTCAGGCCCAGATTCTCATCTGAGGCAGCAGGAAGGAACTCAGCTACTCTTCTCAGGGGTCCCACATCAAGCCCTTGACCTCGGTGGTCCCAGGAGGGTAGAGGTGAGGGTGACTGGCTGTCACCTGTTTGTAAGAGGGGAGCTGTGGGCCTCACCCCTCTGGCTGTCACTTCCTGCTGGACAAAGCTGCTGCTGCCACTGCTGTGTCTGGAGGGGCCAGGCCCGCCCCAGGACGTCCCCTAGGATGCCTCAGAGGATCCCAGGATTGGGAACTGGGCCCTCGCTCATTCTCAATTCTAAGGGTCCAGTCACCAGCCCAGAGCCACTGTTGGAGGGTTCTGGAAAAATAGTTTTTATGGCAAAGTCTTACTTCCTTCTGTTTTATGTATGACATTTTCCCCCAAAGAAAAAAGGTTGGAATAACCAGTATCACTATTATTATTATTATTATTATTATTTGCTTTTATTTTCCACCCCAGGACCATCTGTCATCAGAAAACAGTTTATTTTATACCACTCAGGCTGAGTTCCACATTCAGAGGAGGGAACCAGACAGGGAACAGCAGTGACCTCTGGATACCCCCAAAGAAGGGGCTGGGAAATGCAGGAGGGGAGTGAGCTGTCACCCCGAGGTTGTCTGAGACAGAGCCAACCAGGGCCACCCACTGCTGGGTGCACCATGCATGGGTGATTGCTGTAGGGTGGAGACAGAGGGGAATCAGGCCACTTACTCCCTTGCTGTGTGGGGCTGATGATGCCCAGTGGAGGGAAACTGGAGATGAAGTCGGTCTGCTCTGTGACATGGTGGGTGGGTAGCAAATGCAAAAACACTTCACACTGCGATCTTTCCTCCTAAAGGGCAGGGGGTCTCTAGGGCCTGAGCTGATCGCTGCTTGTTGCCAGATTTCGACATTCTTCATATAAAAAGGATCAGAGAATTTACGCTGAGCCAGCTGCTGTAGACCCCAAGGTGCAGATGAGAATGGAAGAACATACTGTCTAGACGTCACCCAGCTTGGTGCCCACCATAGGAAAGGGTGCCACACTCAGGTCTCTGGGTTGAAGCTGAGCTAAGGAATCACTCTGAACTTGAGCCTTCAATTGGAGCTGAGGTGAACTTTACCACATCTTCTGAGCTATACTTCCAGGCAAGTTGACTGAGGAAATTTCAGTCCTGGCAACCAGACCTGAACTTAAGCAGCAGGTTAGACTCGTGCCTAGCAGGAAGCATGCTGATCAGAACCAAAGGCCGTCGGGGGCAGAACAGTGTGGTCAGATGTGCGCTTTGGAAAGCAGACATGCTCACTTGCTGTAAGGGCACCACGGGGAGACAGTGGAGAAGCCCAGAGTAGAAGGGCTGCCTACTACCCCACGCTGCTCAGGAAAGAGCCAAGGGCGGACGCAGAGCAAGGGAGGCAAAATGCCACTTTTGTTAAGCCGCCATATTGATTCATCTCCCCGGTTCCTTCCACAGGGACAGTGATTGGTGCAATGCCCTTTCGTTACTCTCAGGGGACACAGGACAGAATCTGCTGGTCCATGCCTCAAGATTTATAGGAGCTGATATCTCCCAGTCCAGGGGCTGGTCTGGTCCAGAAGAATGCGAACCTACCTGCTCCCAGGATCGTCCACATTCTCTAATACCAGCCTGACCTATAAAAAGGTGACCAAGAGTCGGTATCCATTTGCCTTGTTCCCCCTTTCCCCCTAATCCTTAACTAGTTCAGAAGTTGGGTGAAAAATATAAGCTTCCATCTATACCTTCTAAGACCCCCAATTTGATATTACCTACTGCTTTGACCCCCATTAAATTGACCTCCATTAGATTGGCTTGAGTTTTGTGTACTATGTCTCCGGTTTAGCCTTGAGATCAGATGTCTTATTGTCTCTAAATCCGACTCCCAAATGAAAGGAGTAACTTTTGACATGAGAACGAGTCTCGAAGGGTGTTTGTCCCACCACAGGCCACGACTGTCCTCTGGATGGTGTCCACAAGAAAGGGCGGCCCAACAGGTGTCCAGGAAACTGACCCATCAAACTGACACATTCTCTTTGGGGAGACGGAAGGGAAGGGACGACCCCCTGTGGGAGGAGCAGAGAGACCCAGTGCGGAGAGGAGATTCCACGGGGATCCCAGCCAGGAAGGTCTGTGGACCCAGCTTCTGAGGCCGGTTCCTTCCTCTTCACAATCAGTCCTCAGAATCTGCACCTCCTGCCCATCTGTGTTCTCCTCCATCCAGGCTCCTTTACCCGTACTCTCTACTTCCTCTTATCTCCAGGTCTCTGCATCCTGGTGCCTCTGTTTCCCAATTCGGAGAGAATCAAGAGAAACCGTGTCCGCTGCAGCCACCAACTGTCATGAGCCTTGGGCGAGACATTCCGCCGGTCCGGGCCTGGGAGCCTGGATTCCCTTAGGAGGATTGTGGGTGGATCCCCCGAGCAGGGCCGGGATTGGCGCCTCTCTAGAGGCTGGGTGTTTGAGCAAGGCAGGGACCAATGGGGTGACCGCCAAGGGTTCAGAATTCTTATCAGGGACATTCTTGGGAGGGACCTGAAATGCACTTGGAATTCTGAGGCAGGCTCCCAGTGTTTGCGTGGTGTCTGGAACAGGGTGCAGCATGTGGCTGTCAGGAGCCACAGGGTGTGTCAGGGAGAGGAGCAGAGCACGCACAGCTGGCTGGCACTTCTCTGCAGGGCTGCCTGCCGTGGCTTCGGGGGCCCAGCTCCAGGTCCAGAGAGGCTCCCGGTGGGGTCTGCCTTGGCCACAGTTGTCCCCTGAGGCGGGCATGGGAGGAGTGAGAGTGACTCTGGGATCCCTGCTTTTCCCTGGGTGGTGGGGTTGTTCCTCAAACCTCCTCTGATTCCCCTGGCCTCAGGCCCTGGGCCGCTCCATGGGCCATTTTTGAAGGGTCCTGAGGCTGTGGTAACAAAGGGCATCCAGGAGGCAGGGCCGAGCCTGCTCCTTCGTACACAAATGGAAAACGGGAGGGCATTTCGGTGACCAAACACCCCTGTGAGAAGCCTCCTGATTCTCAGCTAACTGCTAAGACACAGGGAGCACGTTCCAAGCTGGTTTTAGCAGGTGCCATGGAGATCACCTGGTACCACGGGCAGCAGCCTCATTGTCCGTCCTGCTGAGCGCCACACATCTGGACGGCTCACTGAGTCGCTGAACAGAAATGACCTTGAGCTGCTCTGCCTGTGATGGCAGCTGCCTTTAAGACAGAATCCGTGCAAAGTCAGGAGCGGCAAACGCAGAAGGCACGAGGTCAGCGGTGGGATTGGGGCCCCTCTCCGAGCGCCACAGGTCACTGGGCTCCACAGGAAAGGCCACGAGTCCCTGAAGGCCGCAGGGGAAATGGGCACAGGCTTTCAGGGTGACTTCTCGCTCTGCCTGCTGGGCATCTCAGAGCCGCCGGGCGGCACCGCAGGCTGTGTTGTGTCCCTCTGGGAGCCAGGCTCAGGGGACCAGGCCTGAACTGTCCCCTTGGCCAGGTTCCCCTCAGCCTCTCAGCTCCCCACTGGGACGGACTGAGCCACCAGGAGGCTGAGCTTGCCCGAACCCCGTTGGTCACTCGAGGTAAACCTGCTGTCACAATGACAACTGCCCGACAGCATTTAGACAGAATAGATTTGCCCAAGTTTATGTAACCATTTTCCTACTTTGTTCTCCTTTTAAAATGTTTTCACTATTACTATCCCCTTGGTAAATACTACAGACACACAGAATCTCTGGTTGAAGATAGAATCTTCAAATAACCAGGTCAAAGAAGCTAAGAATTGTTATGATTCACACTGAACTACTTTCCAAACTCCTCATGCAACTGTACAGTGTCACCACCGATGTCTGAGGGTACCACTTTCACCCTGCCTCCCTGGACATTATTACTCTTCAGACAGTTGGCTAATTTAGTTGGTAAACATATGCTAACCTCAGTCTTGGTCCAGGTTACATTGCTTGGGGTACTTGATAAACTGTACACGTTCCTATGTTTGTTTATGGATTCCATTTTCCCTTTTTAAAGTATCTTTCTCCATCTGCTGTGCTTTGAATGTGTCCCCCAGTGGTCCCTGTGTGCGACGCTGGGTCACAGCTAGAACAGGGTGTGGGGGGCCCTGGGGTGACCCGTGAAACAGATGAGGGGGCCTCAAGACAGCAAGTCTTTTCAGCATGAATCAGACCCTTGAGTTGCTCTCCGGCTTCTTTTTCAAGGCGTGATTTCTTCCTCCCATTCCTGCTCCTGCCATTGTGACTGTGTCTGCCGTTAGGACTTCCCCAGGCCAAACCTGTGCAGACGCAATCCTGGACACTGCATCTCCAAAGCCATGAGCTAAATAAACATCTCTTCTTTACGGAGTTAGCCTTCCTCAACTATTTCCTTACAGAAATTAAAGACAGGCTAATACAGCACCCTGCGCCACAGAGCTGTTGCAGGTTGGTGTGTGTGTGTGTGTTGCCTCTGCACACCAGTCACCCATCCAGGGCTTGCCTTATGCCTGCACTCGCTGATGACAGGTCACGACGGAGCCTGAGCCCCCTGTCTTCCCTAGCTCAGTGAATGACAACACAGCCCACCCAACCGCCCAGCCCGAGTCCCGCCAGGCCAGGGCAGGCTCCCTCCTCTGGCCTGTCTCCCTGGACCTCTCCATCCCTGCCCAGTCGCTATTCATCCCAGGTCCTGTTCTCTGCTTCGTAGCACCTCTCCCACCAGACAGTCTCTTGCTGTGTGTTCATCGACTTCTTCATGGTCTGGATTCCATCTGGGTTCAAAGGTGAGCTCCTGAAGCCCGGGCTGTCAGCCTTACTCATCACCATATGCCCAGTGTTCACAGCAGAGCCCACCCCTCGGGGGTCCGATCAACACCTGTGATGCACGTGTCAATAAACTCTGCCCTCACCCATTTAAGTCTGTGTAGAGAAGATCAGAGTGAACAGAGAGCAAGATCAGGGTTTGAGACACGATGATTCAAGGCTACAGTGGGCTCTACGCTTGCTGTAGAGTCTGAGCTAGTTACCCAGTATCTCTATGCCTTCCTCTATCCACCTCTAAAAGAGAGAATTGGAGCCAGGCCCAGTGGCATATACTGATAATCCCAGCTACTCGGAGGCTGACGCAGGAGGAGAGAAAGTTGGAGCCAGGCAGAGCAAGACTCTGTCTCAAAATAAAAAAGGCCTGGCAATGTACCTCAGTGTTTCCTATGCATATGTTTGGTCCTGGATTCCATCCCCACCCCCCAACCCCAGGAAGTGGAGGAGGACAGACAGAGAGAGAAATACCATCTTCATAAGTTTGAAGGGTCAGACGACGTGGACACAGTGCTTAGAAATGAAAGACTGACTATAATAAAGCTCCGGATAAATGTCAGCTCTGTGCAATGCTTCTTTACGATTTTTCCTATGGCTTCTGAGCCCAGTAGTCACTTTCTTCTTTTCACTAAAGCCTTGGTCTGTATTAAATTATATTTTATTTTAGTTTTTAGGGCACACCCTGGAATGCTTACCCTTTGATTAGTGTGGAATTTATTTGGGTGCAGTGAATGGCACTGGCAATCCCTGCTGGCAAACCCTTTCCACTTGCGCTCTCTGTGCCATGCGTTCTGTTTTTCTCTATATAAGGGAGGTTTCTTCCTGCTTCCAAGTCCCTTTCTAGTGGGGACCACACTGCAGGTCCAACACTCCCCTCCCTGGCAGGGAGCCCTGTCCTTCTCTGCCCGCCTATCGGAACCACCATGTGCGTTAGTCCTGGGCCCCACGGGCGAGTGCCCTTTTCACTGTGAATTCCTTGAGGCCAAGGTACTGTGGTACATCCTCGTACAACTTCCTCTTCCCACTTGAGCCAACTTAAACAGGTTTCTGCGTCTCTGACTAAGAGTCCAAAGGCAAACTTCACCTTTGCAATTATCCAAGGAAAAGTGGCAGCAATGAAGCTGCGTTCCCATCTCCAAGGGGACTGACATGCTGTCCCATCACCGGAAAGCCTCTCCCAACAGGGAGCAAAAGGCAGGAGAGCTTTCTGAACATCTGTGCAGGCTGGACACACCCACCTGCCACCGCCTTGATGCCCCAAAACAGGGTTTTCAGATTCCAACAAAGCCAGGGAGGCAGGCTGTCCCTGACCTCTTCTACCCATTCAGTGGGCTGGCAAGAGGTGGAAGAAGAATAATTGTTATTATTATTGCCTGTTCCATTCCAAAAAGGATCTGGTTTGGCATACAAACTAGAGACTAAAAATAAAATTCTAAATTAACTTCTGAGTACATTTAAGCATCTGCATTTGAAGGTCATTGTCAGGAACGTCACTCCTCAGCCCGAGGATGCGCCAAGCACAGAGCCTGCTCCTGGCTGCCTGGAGCCTGAGAGCACATGCTGCTCCATGTTTTCTTTTCAAAATCCACGGTTGTAGCTTGATTTTGCAGTGTGGCTGGTTTTTCTTCAAGGGTGTCTGGTTGCCATTTGGTCCCCTTTGTTAGATCTGAAGTTTACAAAGGAAAGCCAATGGAGGTGCGTTTGGCATCCAGGTGGGGTTAGTGAGCTCTCCTCTGAAGATGGAGGCTGGAGAAGGGGTGGTAGCCGAGCACTGCAACCTCTCCCCAGCCAGCGGGACAAGTGACTCAGCTGACTCCCCTGAGCAGAGACCCCTGAGCCTGCACACCTCCCTCCATCAGCCCTGCACCTGCCAGGGCCTCCTATCCAGTCACCTGCTGCCCCCAGCACAGGACACCCTGGGGCCTTTTTCCTACTCAGTCAGATGCCAAAGGGTGTGGCCATCTTCCAGCTAGACAGACCTAACAACAATAGCACCTCGCGCTGAGTGCCGTGCCAAAGCCTCCAGAGTGTGTGCTGCTAGGAGGACTTGCATAAGTGCAGGGCCGGGCCCCTGGATGCACTCAACAGACACGAATGACACAGAAAATGAAAACTGACTCTTTGGCCCTCAATTTCCCTCTTCTGTTTCCTGGGAGGGGCGGGAAGGTGGCACTGCAGAAACCCACCCCCAGGCCTGCTCAGGGAGCAGTAAGGACCCAGATCACGCACTGGGAGCACAGAACATTAGGCTGGGGTAC
This sequence comes from Heterocephalus glaber, assembly GCF_053883595.1. NCBI lineage: Eukaryota > Metazoa > Chordata > Mammalia > Rodentia > Bathyergidae > Heterocephalus > Heterocephalus glaber. The sequence goes on along the minus strand of NW_028258372.1, from coordinate 46,205,780 downwards.
AGGAATGGGCTGTGGTCCGGACCCGGATGCTCCTCCTTTCCTCCTGTCAAGGACTCACCGACTAGTGGATACTTCAGATGACACAGAGGCACAGTAGTTCTGCTCTGCTTACTATGTCCAATTCAAGAGACCACCTGCACTTACCAGAAATGCTGATGCCCTGCTTTCTACCACCTGGTTATTCAAACATTTGGAGCAACAATTTACATACACCCATTAGGAGTCCTCCTCCATTCAAATGACTGCTGCTGGGGGAGATCCTTTTCCATGAGCTGGAGATTTGCTTGGAGATGACCCTGGGTCTTCCAGGAAAGGAGAGCGAGCAGTAGGTTCCTGTGGTGTTCAAGCACACGCTGCCCTATGGCCCAATGCCAGGCGGAGGCCAAGTGTACCACAGGCCAAACCCCCATCTCCTCCACATTCCATTTCCTGAGGCTGTCTCTAGTCTTCGGAGCCCATGTGATGATTCGGAAACTGTCAGAGTAGATTTCCATATCTAGAGGATGCCTTAAAGCCAGTCTTGGATACCCTAAATCTAATGGGTGCACGGGGTATCTGGACTACTCAAGCGGAAGGTGGTCTAACAAACACGTTTATGGTGGCTGCTGCGTGCCGAAGACGCGGCAGGCGTTGGGGGTAGAAATTCCAGAACTGCTTCTCATCGGGGTCTTCCTGAGGAGATTTGGCTCTAAGAAGCTCTTGACCTCTCAATGCATCCCAGGTCTCCTTAGGGACTCAGATGCCTGGGCTGACTCCTGGAATCTGTGTGACTCTCCCTCTGACAGCTACAAAGACAATGGGAAGTAGGAGGACCTGGGGCCCTTCCTCCTGGTCCCAACCGTACATGGCCAGCCCCTGGGGAAGCCTCTTCTGGCTGTGACCGCACAGCAGATTTAACACCTGAGTCCCGGCGCTCACAAAGGGCAGGCAGTGCTTGGCAGTGCAGTAGAGGCTCTGTCTTTCCATTTGCTGATGCTGCGAAGGTTTCCGTGAGGGTGTCACCCGTGAGGTCCTTGCTTGCTTTGACAGCTTCTGTTTTGTAATAATCACCCTGAAACTCAGAGCTTAGGAGAACAGGGCTTTTGATTCTCCAGTCTGCGTGCTGCTGGGCCCAGCAGGGCATTTCTGGTCTGCGTGGAGTGGGCTGCGGTCCCACACGTGGCTGCATTTAGCCGAGAGTGGCTGGGGCCAGATGCTGGAAATGGCTTTGCTTCTCTTCAGCTGGGCGGCTGCAGAGCAGGAGCTGCGGGCTCTCCCTTCCTCTCCGAGGGCAGTGGTCTGGCCTGAGCTTCCGGACATGGAGCCCACATTACCAAGCCTCCCAAGGCCTTGGGCGGGGCAGCACCACTGCCTCCACTGTGCTGCCAAAATCAAGCCCCAGAACCACTTGTGCTTTGGGGGGAGGAGTCAGCTCCTGCCGAGCTCTGGCGCTGTTCTGAAAGAGGCCCAATTGCTGGCACCACCTCTGAAAACTGGATCACACTGGTGAAAGACAGGAAGTCAGCGAAGGGGGTGACCTAGTGCGGCCCACAAATTGCTATTTTCTCAGTGTTAAAATTGTCCTGTGTGGATTTCGCAGTTTCATGTAGAGCTCTACCTTATAGTATATTCTCATTAAAATCAAAGCCCAGAGATGAGTCTATACTGACAGAAAGCAGATCAGTAGATGGCAGCAGAGGGGCATAAGGGAATTCTGGGGATGACGGAAGCATTCTGTTCCTTGGTATCATGGTGGTTAGGGGAACGCGTGTCAAAAATCTTTCACCTGAAGCCGGGTGTGGTGACATAGACCTGTAATTCCAGCATTTGGGAGGCTGAGACAGGATGATCCTTAATTCGAGGCCAGCCTGGGCTACGTAGTGAAGCAGTGTAAAAAAACGTGCGTCTTAATGTATGTCAATTCTACCTCAGTGAAGCTGATTCAAAAGTATTAAAGCCTACGAACTTTGAAAGTTCAGAAAGGACTGGCTGGAGGCTGGTTAGGCCAAGCGGCGGCGGCGCTGGGGTCCGGTATTATATTTACAAACAATGGGAAATTCCTCAGGGGAGGGACAGGAAGCCAAGCAAAGGGGATGTTTTGTTAGTTTCAAAGCAGGACGCTGCTAATGTGACCACGTCCTCCCGCGGCGATCACACCCAGTGCCTTGCGATGGCGCCCAGGTGATTCTCAGGTGCGGACTCCTGAAGAGACTGCACCCTGCTTCCTGGGAGCAGGAAGGGCCCGGGTCTCCTCAGAGCAGACACAGACAACAAATGCGCGGGCCACTGCTGTTCAGCACCTTGGCAGTAAGCAATGTCAGCACCAGGGAGCCGTGGGGACCCGGAGGCGGGGCGCGGCCGTGGGCCCAGGCCCCCGCAGTCTGCCCAGTGCCCAGGGCGCAGTGCGGGAGGCGCCGTGCACCAGTTCGGTACAAATCTGAAATAACCAGTGTCCCCCCTGACGCCATTCTTTCCATCCGATAACTTTGCTTTTAAAAAGAAGTAGCAGGACAGAGATCTGAGGATGGGGCGGCAGGGCAGGGAGGGAAGTGAGACAGCGCGCTCCGCGTCGATGCAGCAGTGCCCGGGACGAAGTACACCGCTGTCACCAACGTGTGCTAATAAAACGACCAGGAGCAAGCAGAAACCGAGAGGCCGCGCTGTGCCGGGGGGCTGCGGCTGGGCTGTCCGCGCCTGCCTCGCTGCACCTGGCCTGCGGGCTCCTAGGCCCGGACCGCGCTGGGCGTGGGCGCGCACCGAGAAGGGGACCGCACAGGACGCCCCTGGCGGCTCGGCCAGATTCCCGGCCCTGGGCAGAGCCTGTGGAGAGGGCGTCCGGCGCCTGGCTCTCTGCTCCCGCACACGCCCAGCCCTGACCAGGCGAACACTCCAGAGCGCAGGCGTGTGGCAGAAACCAGCGATTGGACGAGCACCGGGCCCTGCTCCTCCTCCTCCTCCCCCCTCCCCCTGCCCCTCCCCCTTCCCTTCCCTCCCCTTCCCTCCCCCTTCCCTCCACTGCCCCCAGACGCGGCGCTTGCTAGTGGCTTGGACGGCCCTGCCCGGCAGCCTTAGTTCTGTCGGACCGCACGGGAGCCTGTAACTGGCAGGGTCCGGCCCGGCAAGCTCTCGGGCCAGACTTCTGAGTGAGGGAGACAGCAGTCCGGGCAGAGGAGGCCCGCGCGCCCCTGCCCGCCAGTGGACTCCTCCCCCGCGGTGGGAATGGCGCCCTGAAGACCCGCTGAAAAGAACTGATGAAATACTGTGGCCGTTATTACTGAATTACGAATTATCCACAGGGCCCGAACGTTACCTTCCGAAGACCTGGGACAGTCTGGCCTTAAGCCGAGGGAATGGAGGCGCCCGGAGGGGTGTGTGGCGCAGGGGCTGCGTTTGCTCTGCGGACGGGAAAAGCCTTCCTGCACGAGCGTTGCCCGAGGGAATCCGTGCGAGCCCAACCTGCCCTGCTCGATCCTTGTAAGACCCAAACCCAAGGAGACTCAGCGCAGCACCTCTGGGGTGGCGTGGGGACACTTGAGGACATGACCTTGGCCTTTTTAGCTACTTCTGTTTTGGTGGTGATGGTGCTACTGAGTGCCTTTGCACTAAGCTATATCCCCAGTTGGTTTTAATTTTTTAAATTTTTTGAAACAGGGTCTTGCTAAGTCACTAAATTGCCCAGGCTGGGCTTGAACTTTTAACCCTCCTGCCTCAGCCTCCCAGAAAGCTGGGATTACAGACCTACACCACCATGTCCAGCTAGTAGCTCTAATTCTCTCTTTTTTTTGGTGGGAGAAGCAGAGTCTCCCTGCGTCAAGCTGGCCATGAACCCTATGTAGCCCAGGCTGGCCTGGAGCTCACTGTGATCCTCCTGCTTCAGCCTCCCAAGTGCTGGGATTACAGGAGGTGAGCACCATGCCTGGTGTAGCTTTTCTTATGCTTTCCTGCACTGCAGTTGACAGTACTAGCTGCTTTCTTTTCTGCTCCTTGCGTCTCTGTACTCACTGAACTTCCTGGTCAGCATCCTTATTTCTGGTCTCGAGATCATCCTTTGAAGTAAAGGCGCAGGATAAACATCTCTCTCCAGAGACGACCCCACAGAGGTTTCTGGGTGCTTAGAAGCTGCTGAGAGACAGAAACCCCAGGACGGATCCTGACGAAGCCCAGAAGGAAAGCTGGGTGGGGGCACGCTCGTCCATCATCTCCCGCAGTGTCCCGGCGAGCTCCAGCCCCTGCACACTCGTGCGTTCCCTTGTGGCTCACAGCTGCCGCCCAGGCTCCTGAGCAAGAGCTGGAGGGAAGCCGGAGACCTCAGGCCTTGCTCCCAGACCACAGCCTGCCGGCCCTGAGCAGCTCAGTCCAAAAGATGTGCCTGGGCCCGTCATCACCACACCCACGACGTGGTGCCAGTGTCCCTTGCCTTGTCCCTCTTCCCCATTGACAACTGCATGGACACGGCCTTCGGCTGCCCGGGCAGGAGGAGCAGCTGTGTGCACCTGCTTCGGCTCCGTGTCCTAGCCCAGTTCTGCCGGCCTGAAAAGGCAAATGCTTCCCCTTCCAGTGCCAGGACCACGGCCACTGCCACCTCATTCGGTGACGAATCAGAGTTCCTAGCTACAAGGAAGGAATCCACACCCAAGCTTAAGGAGCAAACCGATTTGTGGAAGGATATTGCCTGGCTCACAGAACCCCTAGGAAGGCCAAAGTGCCAGGCCTCGAGGCTGGACCCTGCGTGGTGCTCCAGTCCTCCACCCAGCCCGGCTGAGGACAGGTGCAGCTGGTGCCTGGGTACCGAGGTGTCACCACTGCCAGGACCTGTGCCCACTGCCCAGAGCTGAGGGCCTCGGGTGGAACATGGGGTGTCCAGCTAGGACTAGCTCGGGCCTGCCTGCAAGGGATGCTGGGAGAGGTAGCTTTGGCCTGGAAGGCTCTAGAGTGGAAAGGGATGAATTCAGGGGATGCTGAGCACCACCAGTATAACGCAGTGTTCTCCACGGCCCCACATTTGAGTCACAGTGGTCTTGTTGCAGAATTCTAAGAGACTGAAGAGACCCATGGGAATCAGGAGGGTTTATTTAAGGTGAACACAGCTCCACACACTCCTGTCCAAAGGAAGAGTGATGAACAGAGAAGGTTCCAGTTCTATGCCTTTGGTGGAAGGGGGGTGGTCTTTCCAGTGACATGAAACGGGGTAGGGGCAAGGTTACAGGAGCCTGACAAAGGCAGTTGGCCACTATCACACCTAACGGCCTTGGGCCTTAGCCTTGAGAGGAGACAGAGCCTTGTGAGTTCTTGTGAGAACAGGATGACATTACCAGAACAAGGAGTTACAGCCCCGAGGGGTTGGGGACTGCCCAAGGCTGGGAAGAGCTTGCTTTGCATTCAGTCCTGCTCCAGTCTGGCCATATGTCTCCACAGGTGTCCCTCTATATCCTAGGGTGTGGCTCCAGGAGCCTCTTTGGATACCAAAGTCTGTGCTGATTAAGTCCCTTATCCAAATGGCATGAGAGGGACATGTAAAACCTGCTGTCCAGATTACGTATGATGCCCAATACAATGTAAATGCCACACCAAGAGTGGTCATATTGTATTGTTTGCAGAATAACGACAAGGAAAATAGTCTATACAAGTTCAGTGCAGGTGCAATTCATTTGCTATTTATTTGTGACCATCCTGGGGATTGAACCTGGGTCCTCACCCTGAACTATGTCTGCAGCCGCCATCCACCCCTTTAAAATTTTTAGCCCTGGGTCTTGTTAAGTTCCCAAATTCCTTAGGCTGTGCTTGAACCTGGAATTGTCCTTCCTCAGCTTCCTGTGGGGCTGGGGGTGACAGGAGTGTGCCTCTTCATCTGACTTGTTGCAAATATTTTTAACCCCTGGTTGTTTGAATCTGCAAGGAGGAGCCTGCAACTATGGAAAGCCAAGTGTGTGTGTTTGTGTGTGTGTGTGTGTGGTTTAAAAATCTTGCTGTTATCACTTGAAAAGGTGACAGTATAGTTGGTGTGCATATCCGTTTCCCAATGCTGCTGCCACAGCTTATGACCAGTGTAGCAGCGTGACGCAGTGCACACTTATTCTCCTGGAGCCCTGAGGTGAGACTTGCTGGGCTGACACCACGGTGCCCACAGCTTGGCATTCCTGCTGGACACTGTGGAGGAGGTGCTGTTCCAGTCTCTGCGCCTCTGGCAGCCCTGTCTCCCTGTCTCTTTCTCTCTCTCACATCTTCCTGGCTCCCACGCCTTTCCCCTGACACAACTGTCCACCGTGATGTCCTGCCTCACCACAGACCAGGAGCAGTGGGGCCGGCCAACCATGGACCAAATCCCCTGGAATCGTGAGCTAAAACAAACCTGTCCTCCTTTAAGTTGTTCCTCTCAGGTATTTTGTCACAGTACCAGAAAGCCCATTATCTAGTCTCATCCTTGCCAGTAACCCAGGCTCGGAGATGGTGGTGGCTCAGGATCAGCAGATGGGCGTGACATTAGGAATGATCCAGAATGCCAGTCCATTTGTTGTTTCCTTAGTAAAGAGCACTGTTCCTTCCAGAGGGGCCGCTTGGTGTCTGAAGGCCTGTGTCACCAAATTAGCCACCGGAAGGTTGTTTGGTGAGCATGAACTCAGGCAAACCTTGCCTGGTATGCCCAAAGGATGTTTCCAAGGGCCAGGAGGGCAGCCAGCCACCCGACTGACAGAGCTCACTTCCTTGGTTGGACTCTGCACCTGCCCCAGGCAGGCCTGGGCACAACACCCAGCCAGCTCCGTTCCCTTGTCCCGAGTCAGGCTCACCTCAGTGCCTCCCTCCCTCTGCTGCACATTTAATGTCACCAGGCGCCGCCTCTTCTTCCTAAATTGCTCCGCTATCCGGCCACATTTTAAGATCTGCTCTCCCGGCTCCTGGCCCACGCCAGCTCACCTGGACGGAGGTAGCAGCCTCCCACAGGCCTTCCTGACCCCGGTGGGGCCCTCCTATCAAATCCTCCACACTTTTCCAGATAGCATGGGATGACGTCGCGCCCTCCTTTGAAGCCCTCCGGTGGCTTCACATTATCACCAGAGCGAAGCCCCACAGGTTGGCCCGGAACTTCCTGGAGCGCACAGTGGTTAGGGTTAAACAGGCGAGCACCTCACGTGGGGAATGTCTGTGACAGGCGTGGGGGCTGGAGGGGGCTCACCGGAGTCGGACTGGGAGCAAGAGGGCAGGGCGGAAGGCAGGCGTGCCCCGGCCTGCCCTTCTGCCTGAGGAAGGCTCAGCAAAGCCACCCTGGAGTCCTTGCCCCAGCGCTGGGCCCAGGGAAGCCCCTGGCCTGGGAAAGCCTGGCTTTGGAGCAAGCAGCGGGAGCTCTTGGTCAATTTTGCTCCCCGGAAATAGAAGCCCACAAGGTGTGTTCACCTGGCCACCACATCCCAAATTTCCCGCCTCCCACTGCCGCCACACCACGTACTCTTCCCACGTCTCGGTCTTCCCGAATGCTGCCTGGCGCGTCCACCTTCCACCTCCGCTGCCCTTCCCCTTCACCCAGCTCCTCAAGCATCTGCGGAAACGTCCCTCCTCCAGGAGGACCGCACCGGGTCCTCCTCTGTCTCCTCAGAATTTAGAACCCAGCAGGACGGGAATCGTGACTGTTTTGCACCGCCACACCCCGCAAGCCACGCTGGCAGCCACGCTCGCCGCGGGCAAGCAGTCAAGAGCGCCTCCCGGGATGGGCGGGGCTACGCAAGGAAGGGCGTCGCGGTTCAGAGGCAGCCAACCCGGGGGCAGGGAGGCAGGCGCTGGGGCAAACTGGCGGTGGCGCCCAGGCACCAGTGAGCACCTGAGTGCCCTCCAGCTTGCCCCGGGCTAGGTGTTTGGCCTCTGAAAGACCCCTTGTTGGAGACAGCTGTCAGGCCCCGGAAACCCCGCTCGTCCAGCAGGTGCCGCCGTGCGTGTTGTTAAGGGTGGTGGTCGCAGCACTAATGCACGTGGCGCAGGGCCAAGCGTCAGAACAGACAGTGGCCACTGACTCCGGCGTCCGGGTGGGGGGTCGCGGGAAGCCCACTGTCGCTGAGTGTCACGGCGACCCGAGCTGTCGGCACTGGAGCCACACCCTCCCCACTTGTTCTGAGCCACGACCACCAACGAAAGCCTGGCCCCGGCCCACTGCCGCCCGTGTCTGATTTGCCCTCCCACCGTAGGCGCTGGCTTCCTGCGTCAGTCTCCTGTGAGGCCCGCTCCATGGAGCTGTGGACAAGACGGAACGTTTCTCCGGAGGCAAGGCTGGGGTCTAGCACCAGGCCACGGCTATCACCCTTCCTCAGGGCCAGGGCCACTTGTGAGCCCCCTTCCCTGCACCTCCGGGGTCTACTCCCCGTGCTGTCTCAGTGGAGGCGAGGCGGATGGGCGGCTTGAAGGAGGCTGCCTCTGACATCGAGTCACCAGCACCAGGTAACCACAAACTGGGCCGGGTTCTGTAGGAGGTCTCGGGAGCAGACTTGGGGCAGACAGCCAGGGCTGCCAACTAGAGACTGGGTTAGTATGAGAATTGAACAAGAAGGTGCTAAAGCCAAAGCCAAGCCTGGGAGTGGTGCCGGTGTACAGGGCGTGTGCGTGTCCGTGCGCGTGCGCACTGTGTTTTAAAGACCCCCGAGCCGGCCGAGGTGCAGGAGCTCCTCCCATACCTGCCGCCTCCGCTTCAACTCTCCCCAGGTGCATTACTGTTTAGCCGTCCTGGACCTGGGGAGACGGTGGCTAATGCTTCCCTTTATTGACCCTGAGTGTCTCCCAGCACCCGCAGAACAAGGGAGCGCACACCAGGCCCGAGCCCAAGCGGCGCCGCTGGTCGCTGCAGAGCAGGAGCTGTGGGAGCCCGGAGGTGCCTGGGGAGCCAGGGGCCCAAAATGAGGCGCGGCGCGGCAAAGCCAGGCGCAGAGGCGTCCTCCCGGGAGGGAAGGTTTCTCCCAGGGCTCAGGGAAGTGCATGAAAACCCCCGGGGCACCGAGCACTGAGCGAGGCCGAGGGTCCTGGCGGGAGCGGGCCTAGAGCTGCGCTGCGCTCCAGGAAGGAGACGGGGCAGCGCGGAGCCCCCGAGAACGCGCCAAGGGCCGACTCGCAGCCCGGGAAAGCCGAGCCCAGGCCGGCCCGGGAGCCGAGGCGGCGCAGGGGCCGCGCGCCCTCTCGTGGACGAGGACTGGCGGAGGTGGCCCCCGGAACGACCGCCTGGGGCCGGCCACCTCACCGGGCACCCGGGCTGCTCGTGGTGCACCAGCTTGGGCGTGACTGAGCTCGCGTTGCTGCGGTGCGCTGTTCCTGCGACTCCTCGCCGGGCTGCGGGGAAGCGCCCCGTCCGCGCTGCCGGGCCGCGCCCCGTCCGCGCTGCCGGGCCGTGGGCGGCCGCACGCAGCCTCGGACAGGCTCCTCCGCGCTACCTTCAACCGGGGGAAAGGCTCCCCAGACAGGCAGGGAGGGGTGCAGAACGTGGAGCGCTTGCGGGGTTCCAAAGACAGCATATTCCCATCGGCTCAAAGACACCGGGCTTTGAGGAAAAACTTGAGAAGCAGAGAAAAAGCGTACTACGTACCTTACACTATTAACATGGCTACTATATAAAAAAAAAAGAAAACTTGTGTTGTTGAGGATGGAGAACTTGGGACTCTTGCTCACTGTTCGTGGAAATGCCAAAGGGTGCTGTTGCAATGGCAGTTCTTCAAAAAATTAGAAACAGCATCATTGCGGGATCCTGAAATTCCACCTTGGGTTAGCTAAGAATAAGAATCAAAAGCAGAGTCTCAGAGATACCCACACATCCACGTTCACAGAAGCGTCATTCACAGTAACTAACACATAGAAGCAACCCGAGGGTTCACCAGTGCATGGATGGAATGAAAATACAAAATGTAGTCTTCCATACCATGGAATATTATTTGGCCTTAAAAAGGATGAAAGTTCTGTCCCAAGCTGCCACATGGATCAGCCCTGAGGAACTATGTTAAATGAAATACGCCAGGGGCCAGGCAAGGAGAAGGGGGTTAGAGTACAATCTCTGTCCACAGCTTCACTCTGTGTAGTTTCAGTCTTCTGTGTCAACTGTGGTCCAAAAATGTTAAATGGAAAATTTTGGAAATAAGCAACATATAAGCTGGTGTGGTGGCGCACACCTGAAATCTCAGTACTCGAGAGGCTGAGGCAGGAGGATTGCTGGGAGTTAGAGGCCAGCCTGGGCTACATAGCAAGACTCTGTGTCAAAAAAAAAATAAGAATTTAAAAAGGTGAAAAAAGATAAAGAAATAAGCAGCACGTAAGTTCTAAATTGCTTTCCCTTCTGCGTAGTGTGATATTTCCACCAGGGACATGGATTGTCCTACTGCCCAGAGCATCCATGCCACACAGGCTCCTGCCCTCCGGTCACTTCGTGGCCCTCTTGGTTATCAGGCCAACGGTCCCAGTGTTGAAACACTTGTGTTCCAGTGACCCTCGTGTCACTTACTAATGGCCCCAGACCTCAAGAGCAGTCCTGCAGCGGAGGTCCCAGCTCACAGAACGTGAGGGCAGATTAACTCTGATGCTTCAGGATGCGGAGAAGGAACAGTAACCACAGGGTTAAAATAGTGTCTGAAGGGTTTGGTCTGTGTGTGGTCAGGTATCCACTGGGGTCCTTGGACTGTACCCCTTCGGATGTGGGGACGCTCTCCTGTTTAACAGGCACAAGGTGCAGTTGTGCAAGCTGACGAAGTCCTGGAGACCTTGGGGTCGTGACAAATGCACCAGTGCGGTTGGGACCTGATAGTAAGGGGGCTGGGATGGGGCAGCAAACATGTGGGAACCCTGCACTTTCTGCGCAGTTTTGGTGTGAATCTAAACAGTTCCCACTGGCCCATGCTGAGTCCGAATTAGGCTGGTTCTCTCTTGAGACCCCTCTTCCCAGGGGTCAGCAGCAGCTGAGGGGAAATGGATGGAAAATTACTAAGAGGGAAATACATAGGGTAAAGAGGATTCAGCTGAACAGCCCCTGAGAACATAGGGTTTCCCCGCTACACTCTCAAAAGCAATGGAGCTCGGTTTCTCCCCTGCATTCTCACAATGTACGTCCAACACCAGAAGTGCAGACAGTGACTGTGGAGGGCCAGCTGGGTCGCTCTGACCCTGTCTACCTGGAGAGAGTGTTGACCCCACAGGCTGAGGGTCCCCATTTCCGACACCATTCTCCAGCCCAGGGTTGTCTTACCGAGCTCAACTGACCTGCTAGAGTGGCCCACGGAGCTCAGGGAAACACCTTACCCCAGTTCCACTGGCTGGTTTATTATACAGAAGGGAGCAGAGGACATAGAAGGAGGGACGCACAGGACCAAGCTTAAGGCTGAGAGCTTCCATGCCTGGCCCAGGGGCTACCACCCAGCACCCTCACACATTCTGCTGTGTGGGTGACTCTGAACCCCATCCTCTAGGGCTCACTGGAGGTTTCAGGGCAGATTGGCTAAATTGCTGGCCCTTGATGATTAACCCAACCTGCAGCCCTCCCGCTCCTGGAAAGGCTGAGGTCCCAGCCCCCTGAGCCTGGCAGCCCCATCCTGGACCCACCAGCCACTGAGCACGTGAGGCATTTATTACTTTGGAGAGACCAAGGGTACTAGGATTTCCACGCCTGGAAACCAAGAGGAAGACCAAAGATTCACTGTGAAACACACGACACGTGCAACGAAAGCGACACTTGTAACACAAGTGACAAAAGTGACACACATTTTAATAATGTTACACCTGATAAATGTGTGGGAAACGTCACGTGACAGACCCTGTGTAAATGACAAATGTGGCAGAATGACACACCACCCCACTTCTCTCCTAGAAGCAGGAAGGTCAGGGACACCAAGCTGGATGAGTTCCCAGAACTCCAGCATCATCTGAAGGCTACTGAAGCCTGAAGGCCTCAGGGCAGGCCGGGAAGGGGCTGGAGGGGGAAACGCAGGCACATCCAGGGTCGAAGGTCACTGTGGTGCCCTCAGGAACCACACCGACGGGAAAGAGAGGGGAACAGTGACAAATCCCGAAGGAACAAAATCCATCCACTTAGCAGTCCATATCCTGCAACATTAATCTTCAAACATAAAAGCAAAACTGGAGGGAATTTACTGCCAAACAGACCTACTCGGTGTGAAATAGTAAAACAATTCTTTACAAAGAAGGACATGATAGAGGTTAAAGACTCAGGTCTCCAAAAAGAAGCGTGTAGGAGAGGGATCCAAGAATATAGAGTAAAACTGTTTATTGTTTTTATTTTTAACTGATCTAAAAGAGCTGCTTGTTTAAAGATACAGCGGTAGCAACAACTTAGGCGACCACAGCATGTAGATAAAGGAAAGGAACGTTTATCATTGCCGTAGGGACAGGAGCAGGCGTGGAGACTGCTGAGGGGCCTGTACTAAGCTCAAAGCACTGAGTGTTATTTGAGGACAGGCAAGTGCTGCAAATGCGAGGGTACCTGCTTCAATTTTTCTAAAAGAACATAAACGATATGTTAAAGGAGGAGATGAAATAGGATCACTATATGCTCAGTGAAACTCATGGGAGACAGAAAGAGCGAAGGAAAGTAAAACAAAAGACAAGTATCAAGAACAGAAAACATTTGTAAATATGGTAGAAGGAATCTGTCACTGACCTCCTCAAATGTGAGTGCTTTAACTACACCAATTAAAAAATACATTTTCAGGGTGGATTTTAAAAAACAAGACCCAACTAACTGTATGTTGTCTATAAGAAACATGCTTTGTATATAAAGTAAAGAATGAGCTTAGGTTCCATTCTAAGAATGAATGGAAAATTAGAGCTAAAAAAAGTAGAAGAAAGGGAATAATAAGACTAGAAACAGAAAACAGAAAAACAATAGGGAAGAATCAAAGAAACAAAAAGCTGTTTCTTCTGAAAAGATCAATAAGCTTGATAAGCCTTTAGGTTAACTGGTTAAGAAAAAATAAGACAGTCACAAATTTCCAGCACCAGAATGAGGTGGATGATGTCACCATGTGGGCACTGGCTGGTGTTAGGCCATGGCCATCTCTGTGCCAGAAGATCCAACAGCTCACATGAAAGGGACAAAGTTCTTAAATTCACAAACTACCAAAATTCACACAAGAAAAAAATAGATAATCAGGAGAATGTTACTATCTACTAAGAAATTGAATTCATAAATAAAATCATTTCTACAAAGAAAACTCAGGTCCACTTAGGCCACTAGCAAATCATATCAAAGCCTCTAGCAAGAAATCATACCAGTACCAAATCTATACAAATTCTTTGAAGTATTTAATTTTTTGAGTGGATAGAACACCAGCATCATTCTGATGCCAAGATCAGAAAAACGCTTTAGAAGAAAGGAAAAATATAGACATATATCTTTAATGAAGAGGGACTATTTCTAAATAGTACTTTGGCAAATCAAAACCAACAAAATGTTAAAAAGGGCCAGGCATGGTAGCACACGCCTGTAATCTCAGCACTTGCAGGCTGAGGCAGGAGGATCAAAAATTTGAGCACAGTCTAGGCAATTTAGCAACTTAGACTCTATTTCAAAATAAAAATTTAAAAGGAATTGGGTATGTAGCTCAGTGCAAAGGGATTCAATCCCCAGCACCAATCTATGTTAAATATTTGTCCTGACGAAATGAGCTTTAACCCAAGAATGTGAGATTTTTCAAACAATGTAATTCACCATATGAACAGATCAAAAGTAGAAAACCCTATGATCATCTTGACAAAATATTCATAACATCCATTGGCCTTGGGATGGATTCACCAAACTAGGACCAGAAAGTAACTTCACCAGATAATGAGCACCTTCGAACAACTGACAGCTATCACTGCTTAGTGCTGACAGGCTGAGTGACTCCCTGGGATCAGGAACAAGAGAGCAGAGTCTGCCCTTGACACTTCTGTGGCCTAGAAAAAGAGGTAAATGGCATCCAGATTAGAAGGGAAAAGGTAAAATTATCTTCATGGAGATGACATGATCTTCAATATATAAAATCTCATGGAATACATAAAAGAGACACTAGAAGTAAGAAATCAGTTTAGCACTTTTTAGGATATAACTTCAATGCATGAAACTCAGGTTTACTTACATGTCCTAATATGCACTGGAAGTGCTGAAATGAAGGTTGTCCATGCCAGCCAAGTGCAAGCTAGGATTAGGGAGCTGCAGCAGGCACCATGGATGAGTACGAATGGTGTGACTGTTGGGAGCACAGGCTTGGTCGGCCCGCTGCCCCGCAGTGAGCCAGTCGGTAGTCACGGTGGCCGTGGAGAAGAAACCTTACCACTGAAATGACCCTGCTCTTGGAAGACAGCTAAAGGACCCTCTTCCCAGGAGGTGGGTTCAGGGCGTGTGCATTGGAGTTGGGATAACAAACCTCCAGGCACCTTCCCACAGGTGGAGGTTTGTGGTGAAATGGCACACGTCTGATCCTAACCACCTAGCCATGAAATGCTTTTCAGTTCTGCAAATCTCAAGAACAAAGCCGTCGCTTCCTCAAGCTATTCTTGTCAGTGGCAAGGTCGGCCAGTGCAGTCCCTGACTATGCACAGGGAGGGGTGGCTGCCCTGGGCCCTCTTGCTGGTCATCTAGCTCATAATAATGAAAGAAAACATTCTTCAGCCGGTCACTGGGAAGACCAGGGTCAGGCAAGGTCCAGGGGGAAATCTGTGAGATCTGGGCTCAGGGCTCAGCTTCATAACCTCGCATGTGGTGAACAGTTTCTGTGGTGTATTAAAAGCTGAACACACCTGCCACATGGTCCCACTTCCATCCTACCTGTCTGCCAAAACATCAGGCATCATGCATGTGCAAGCCTGCCTGTTTTTTCATACAGCCAACCTCTCCATACCCCAGCAGGTCCAGCCTGTGGCTGTCACCCTTATGCTGTAGCATAAGTCCCAACAAAGCCTCTTTTGGACAGCATATTCTTGCCCGTCCTTGATGTCCATCTCGAGTAGAGTGCACCAAGCTGGTACACAAGTAGCCAGCAGTGGAGCAATGCAGAACAGCCGGAGCCACCATCATGGCAGTCAGAAGAGTTCCTGAGCCCTGCTGGTAGCCGTTGGCTCTGAGTGGCAAGGTGGGCTTCGACCACTAAAGAGCCGATAGCTGCTGGTTCAAAGGCCACTAACAGAGCTACCTTAAGACAGCTGCACTTTGCCAGTTTGTGATTTCTGCAGGAACTCAGGAAGAGCCCTCAGCTGATGGGTAACATTTTAGAAGCCAGTACAGGGAGCCTCCTTTCAGAGGGCCCGAGGAAGAGAGAGGACAGTGGTAAAGGCTGTCAGCAGGCACAGGAGCCAGCCCACATCTGATTTCCATCTTACAACTGGTAAGGAACCACAGTCACTGGTGACACTGCAACATATACAAATCTCAAAATAATTATTCTAATTGGAAGAAGCCAGCCCCCTCAAGTCTGTATTTTGATGTGTATTTGAAAATCATCACTTGTGCATAATTCCAGGAGACGCAAAGCAGTACATAGGTCCGGGAAGCAAGTCACCGCTTGGAGGCTGATGGGGGAGGAGCAACAGGGTGAGTGTAGGGAGGGCAGCAAGAGGCATCCAGTGGTGCACTTTAAATCTGAGCCCTGTGCTGTGTGTCAGTTATGCCTCAAAAATGTGGACAATCTGGCCGGGGATGTAGCTCAGTAGTTCCACCACCTGCCTCACAAGTGCAAGGACCCGAGTTCAATCCTTGGTACCCCCCCCCCCCCAAAAAAAACGTGGACAATCAAAAAGGTGGAAAAACTCACTGACTCCTGGGAAAATATGCAATTGGTGTCTCTGAAGAAACAAAGGAGGAGGGACAAAAATATTTGAAGGAATAATGGTAGAAACTCTTCCACATCTGAGGCAAAACTATAAACCCGCAGCTCAAGAGATTCTATGACCTGCAAGCAGGAAAAAGGTTCACCAAGACCTACTGTAAATAGATTGCCTAGACATACCACAGAAAGCAGCTCATCTGCAAAGGCAAAATACCTGAGGCAATCAGGGAGTGGTCACATAGCATCAGCTCCTCCCTAAAGCGAGGGTTTACACAGAGGCTGTCTGATCTGCGTTGGCCTGTTCTGTGGACGTAGGAAATTGTAGAAAAACATAAAGTGTAGGATCCCATTTTTGAGAAGAAATTTGTAACAGCCCAGCACAAGACAGTGCCAACATGCTTTTTATCTATTTGCCTAAGTCTGAGAAATGTGCTTAAAGCAACAACAGAGTGTTCTGTGTTCTCGGTAGCAGGTGGCTGGGATTGATGGGGAGTTGGACAGTGTGGCAGTGATTCCGCACAAGGTGTCTTTCTGGCCTTTGTCCTATTTGCTTCAACAGCTTGGGGTCATTGGAAGCTGTTTACGGACCGATCAGCCCACGGAGGGACACAGGGAGTGACACAGGGTCACAGGCCAACCCGGGTCAGAGTTCGCGGCCCGGTGCCGCTGCTCTGTGCTTGGGCCCTTGGGCTGGTCATTTAACTCCTCAGAACTAAAGCGCCCCCCACGTGGGCCTCAGAGAGGGCGAGGACGACCTTTGGTGGGCTGTCATGGCAGGGAGCTTTCACGATCATTTTCCTGGCTGCATCACAAGTCTGGCGGTACTTGCAGAGAGACTGCATGTGCGCTGCCCAAATATAAATTAACTCACCGGAGGCAGACTTTTCAGAAGATGGTGGAGATGAAAGAATTCAAACGCAAAGCAGGGATTCATCTCCCAGTGACCCAGCCTGCACTCCGCCGGGGTCATCAGAGCCGCTGGGAGGAAAGCTGCATGGGTTCAGCCCAGAGATCCGATTAGTCACCCTGGGGACTGGGACTGCGTGACAGGAGGGCTGGGCGGAGCGTGGTAATCTCCTCGGCGGCGGGGGAAGCTGACCTGCCGTCCACAGTCACTGAGGTCAGGGTGGAAGGGCTCAGAGCCAGGGGGAGGTGAGCCTGTTGCAAAGCCAGCAGCTGCTGGTTGCCTTGTCTACCAGCCCAGGTGGCCCCAGAACAAGCACGGTGGGGCTGAGGGAGCTCTCCGAGCAGCCGTGGAGCCCAAGAACACAGCAGTCTGAGTCTCAGCTTCCCAGGGTCAGCAGGAAATTCTAGGAACTGGGTGCGGATCTGCCTCGTGACCTAGGCCTGAGGAGGAGGTGCGCAGGTTGGAGGCCCACACCACGAGGTGCCCCGGGAAGCCCACCAGGCCTGCCTGGCCGTGGGGAGGGGTGCGTGCCAAGGGGCACCAGTTTCTCACAGCCCTGGCCGTGGTGGGGGGCTCCTTCCTGGTTCCTTCAGCCGAGGGGAGTTCTCTGACCAGCTGCCACCAGTCCCAAGTGTAATTCGAGGGCCGGGCCTTCAGGGAACTTTCAGAAATGATGTCGGAACCTCAGTTTGTTCGCTGACCAAATGAGGATCCTAAGAGGCCGGTCACGGGGCTGCTTTGAGGACAGATGGCTGAGGTCAGCGGCAGGCAGGGGCGGGGCTCCCTCACCCTGGAAAGGAAGAGAGCACCTAGCAGGTGACATGGGTCTCCCCGCAGAGGGTGCGCTCAGACCTTTTTGGGGCAGGGGAGTCCCTAGACCTCAGAAGATAAGGACAGCTGCTGAGCAGAGACCCATGTAGGCAGAGCCATGTCTCCACACTAAGCAAGGGTCAGAGAGGGGCCTCCCTGTGAGCTCAGCCACACCTCTGCGGCCTGTGTCACCCAGTGCCCAGGCCGAGCTCTTAAAACAGTGTTTCTGCAACAATAGGGAAGAGGAGCCCTGCTGATTGCCAGTCCAGGTGCCCTAGCTTGGTCTGGGAGCTCAGCGGGAGGCAGGACTCCTGGTGGGACAGCAAGGGACCTGGCTGGGCCTGCAGCCCGCTCCCTGGACAAGGACAGGTCTCAGTCTTCTCCAGCGGCATCTTGGTGTCCCGAGGGCCCAGGCAGAGCCAGGAGGACAGAGGCCAGGCGCCCACTCTTCTCCCGGCTGCCTGCCCTGTGTGGGGAAGGTCTGCACTTTTGAGGTGGCTTCTGGGAGCAAGAGCTCGGGAGCTGGGCCATGCGCTCAGCCCCACATAGGCCAGTCCACATTCACAGAGGGCAATGACAGGCACCCAACCCTGGGCTGCTCACCGAGGGGTGTTCAGAGCAGGGCACTAGAGGTCTGTCCCCTTCGATCCTTACAGCAAGCTGGCAGGAAGGTATTATTTCCAGTTCATAGCTGAGCCTCAGAGCAGCTGGGACACAAAGCTGGGATCACACAGTCAAGAATGCCGAGTCTACGTCTGAGCCCAGAGAGGCGGGTCTCTGAGGGCCATTCTTCACACCGCCTCTGTCTGTAGCCAGGCTCCCGAGGGTCGACAAGGTGTCTGCAGGTCAGCAGGTGCCAGGGAGCACTGGCCTGAGTCCCAAACTGAGAGGGCTGAGCCGGGGAGGGCAGGGAAACCTGTTCCGAAGACTTCTCCACAGCCTCAGCCCTGCAGGAACCCGCCGGCCCTCCCACCGGGCTGCAGAGGGAAAAACAGGGTTTGCCAAGCCAGAGGAGCAAAAGGTGCAAATGATCAGCTGCAGCTTCCCCTCCACGGGCACGCTGGAGGAATTGTGGGATTGGATTTCCACACTTAACCCTTCTTCTGAAGTCATACAGCAGGCAGGGAGGGCCAGTTCCACAACCACGGTTGCATGTGATTGCCCTTGTGCAGTAAACTGGAGATGAGATGCTTTGAATTAAATTTTCACTGAAAGAGTTTGCCAAGAAGATAGGCCAACTCTGGAAACCGAAGTGCTGCGGAGGCCTCTGCCTGATTACGCTGCGGTTGTAAGAGGCGATTGGACAGCAGGGCAGCGCCTCGCCAAGAGTCCAGTATGAGGCACCCGCTCTTCCCTGGGCGCTGCACAAATCCCAGGATGCCGTGCGCCTCCATCCACAGGCCTGCGCGTGGGGCAGCTCTGCTGTGTTCATGGCACAGGGAGCCAGAGGCTGGCCGTGTCATGCTGTCCCAGAGCTGTGGAGTTTGGGGTGTGGGCGTGTGGCAATTTCTAAGTGGCTCCCCCATTGCTGAACAGCTAGATCACCCCCAATCTGTGTCGCAGCAAATTTCTGCATTTCAAAAAGTGTTTCTGTGTCCTCTGGGTGAGGTTTCCAGAGTCCAGCCTCCTGCCTGCAGGGACGCATGCTGCACCCTCTTTGCTCTTCTCGTGGTGGCAGGGGGTCATTTGCCTTTCCTTCTTCCTCGCTGCTTGTAGGACAGGTGGGAGTTAGAATCTCTGGTATCTTGGCCGAGGGAAGAGCTGAGGGCCTGAGAAATAACCTGTGAACCGGAAGCGGCTGTCTGCTGATTCCCAGGGGCCAACGGCATTCACGGCATTCACGCAGTGCGGGTCCTAGCTTGCACTTGGTGACACACACAACCTGACCCCTCCCTCAGCCCCAGGCCTCAGGGCCAATGCCCTCCCCTCCTGTTCAGCCTGTGTTTCAGCATGGATCCTAAATGTTTCCCCAAAAGTGGCTTTGGGAGGGGTGGGATGAGAGGCTTCTGACAGTCAGCGAATCAGTCCTCTGACACACGCACGCAGTCTCAGGGGCTACTGGGAGGCAGGGGTGGGAACTTCAGGAGGGGCTGGGTTGGAAGAAGCAGGTCTTTGGGGAGGTGCCCTGGAGGGGTTTGGTTCTCTCTCTCAGCTTCCTGCTGTTCCGTGCTTCCAACATGATGCTCTGCCTCCAAACAGGCCTCAAAGCAATGGAGCCAGCCAGCAATGGACTGAAACCTCTGAAACCATGAGCCTGAATGAACCCTTTTCTCATGCTGAGTTGATGATCTCAAGTATTTTGTCACAGCAACAGCAAAAACATCTGGCATTTGGAAGACGCTGAAACGCTTCTTCTCTCAAGCAGCCTTCCAGGACTGAGACGAGAACATACCATGGAGTTCACACACACACACACACACACACACACACCCACCCCTCCTCACCCTGTCACTCCCTGAGAACAAAGTGTGCCTGACGCCCATGACTGAGGCTGGCAGGTGTTCTGTCTGGTTTGTTGCTGGCAGAGACAGCAGGGAAAGGCGGTGGTTTGGAAGGAAAGCACACAGGCCACTGTCCCGGCTTTGCCCTCCGCTGTGTGCATGGGGAGGCCCCGCCCATCCGCCCTACTGGCCTGAGCTGTGGGATTCCAGGTGGAGCAGCAGGGACAGGAGGCCCTAACCTCCCCATACCCTTAGCAGGGTTAGCACTGTTCCCCTCCCCCTTTTTTTTGGTACTGGGGATCGAACTCGGGTCCTTGTGCTTGTGCAGCAGGCGGCGAAACCACTGAGCTAAATCCCCGGCCCGGCACTGTTCCCCTTTATGCTGCAGCATCAGTCATGGTAAAGCCTCTTCTAGTTGGCATCTTCTTCTTATCAATGATTTCCATCCTGAGTAAGGACGCTGAGCTGGCCCTACTGGTACCACTTGGTTCCACTAAAGGCTGCTGCACTACAAGTCACCAGCAGCCGGGGCTCGTAACACCAAAGGTGGCTGCTAGCAGAGAATGGCAGAAAACAGCAAAGAACAGCCAGAGCCGCCACCTCAGGTGCCAGTAGCTGCTGGCTTCAAGTGGCAAGGGGTGGGGTGGCACTGACACTACAAGAGCATTCAAAGCCCAGCACTAGGAGAACTGCACTTTGCCAGTCCATGATGGCTACACATATTGAGCAAGAGCCCTTAGCTGGTGAGTGACACCCTGCAAGCCGGGATGCGGACATACCCCTTGGAAGGCCCGAAGAAGCAGGCAGACAATGGGGATGTTCATGAGCACCCGATTTCCATCCTGCAATGGCTGAGAACTAAGTCACTCTGGCTGGGACATCCCCTTGGCAGTGGGCAGGTCTGTGGATGAGAAAGCAGAACAGGGGCCTCATTAGGTCTTCCAGGAGTTGGCAGCAAACTTCACTGGAGAGATTCCCCTGGGAAGCAGGTGGAGGATGGGGCTAGAGAAAAAGAAACACCTGGTAAAGGAAGGCACCAGACGGCCTTGGGACCTGCACCACAAGTCCAGAGAGGGAAGACCTGACAAGAGCCGCCCACCTCCAGGAGACACAGGGGAAGCAGAGGGGAGTGAGGAGCCGCCTCACTTGGGAAGGCTCTTATTCAGTGTGTGCGAGTGTGTACTCACCCGTGCACTAACTCACACACAGATCCATGTGTATTCTCCTAGCGCCACTAGAGACCCAACAGATGTCTGCAGGCCCCCTTACTAAACGCCTCTAAGTAACCAAGAACAAGGCCTCCCCTGCCGGCCAGCTATCCCACAGCCAAGGCCTTGAAAGGCAGGTCAAGGGCAAGCAAAGAAACAGACAAAAAGCAGCTGCATACAGGCCACTGGAAGGCAGAGGTGCCCGGAAGCCAGTCCAGCTATGGCAGGTTGGGGGAGGGGGGCTCGACCCCCAGTAAAAGCCGCCGGGAACACGGGCCCTCCATCTTCCCGGAGCCCCCACCTGATCCTTTACCAGGGTGGCTACTTGTCTTCCCACCCCTTCCTTTTCCTCTTTACAAACTAAGTGTCTTCCTTTCCTTAAACCTTGTCCCTCTCATTTTTTACCGGGGCGGAGTTTAAGATCCTGGTGGGCTGTGGGGACAGCAGAGTAGCAGTTCTTGTCCCCAGGATGCGACATGTTTGGGTCCCTGGCCGGGAATCAGAGGCTACAGCAGGCTGGCAGTCCGAGCCTGTGTCATCAGCCGGAATTCGGTTTCTTTCCGGCTGTGGTCTCTGCTTCATTCTCAACACAGTCAAAACTAGACGAGCCCGAGGTCACTGTCCGCTGGGACTCTGCCCAGCAGCTGAAGGTCTACTGTGATGCAGCGTGGTGCCCACTGCGGCCCCAGCGCCAGCCCGTGTCCCGGAAGCACGGCTGGCCCGACTGATCTCCAAGGACAGTGTCCTGCAGCAGACGGAGGATCCAGGCGGGAGAGGGGCGCAGGACAGCGGCAGGGTGCTTCTGCTGGCCACGCGTGTCGCCTGGAACGCCTCGAAATCCACACCAGGTTGCCCGCTCTCTTCTCCCCGGCTTATTCTGTGACCCTAGCCCCTCCTCCAGAGAGCCGGTACCCTGCACCTGCACCTGCACCAGAGCCTGCCCGGTGGGACGAGCTGAGAGGAAGACGGGCGCCCCTGCACAGGCTGTGGCCCCAGCTGCGAGAACGCTGCCTCCGCTGGGGGCCGGCGGAAAGAGGGCATCTCCTCCAGGGGCCGCCTTGGGGTGGGGGCGGGAGCAGCTGCCCACAGCAGGCGTTCCCGCGGCTCTGCGGCGCTGCGGGCTGTGGCCTGGACTTCTGGACTTCCTCGCTGGTTTGCACCACGCTGAGTACTAGCCGGGGCGGAAGCAGCCAGGATGCCCTCTGGCAAGGGCCCTGCCTCTCCCCCTGCGCTCCTGCAGCAGGGTCAGGTAACAGGCGGGCCAATCGGCTTAGCTTTGTGGGTCTCCACGGCAACCTCAGCCCAGCCTGCCGGCCTCCAAGCGCACGGGAGGGAGCTCAGCTCCAGCCCAGGGGACTCCGCTCCCCAAGGCCGCCCAGCTGCTTCCCTCAGGCCTCCCTCAGCACTGCAGGCTCCTTTTGGCAGAGCTTTTTGGAGACAGAAGGAGCAAAAGGCGAGAGGCGGCGGCCAGCAGCAGCAGAAAGGGTGAGGAGGGAGACGGAGAGGATGTAGTCCACCCTCCCAGGCCTGCTTCCTACGCTGCTCAACTTTCTGCTTTTCCTGATACTCCCAGCCTGGGAAGTAAAAATCGGGTGTGAGACCAGGACCCCTGGAAAGCGAGGTAAGTGGGAGTCTCCCCACCCCCGCCCAGCGAAGCTGCGCCCTTAGGAGCTCCTGTGAGGGGCGGGTGGTGAGTCCTGGTCAGACACACAGGATGCAGGCTCAGGTCGGCCAGCCCGCAGCGGGTCTCCAGGGGACGATCAGGCGGGATCGGATAGGGTGGGGTTTGTCGGGGTCAGCCCCTTCCACTGTGCCCCTCCGGTTTTACACCTGCCTCAGAACAAGGAGGACCGAGTGCCAGCCACTCTGCATGCTGGCACTCAGAACCACGGCGAGCACCTCCTGAGTGCCAGTGTGGCCCGCGGACACAGCTTGAGCCCTCCCGGTGGTCACAGCTGGGTGAGGGAGGTGTTTATTACAACCCTGACCAGCCCCAGGCCCCTGGGACTGTGACACCTCACAGGGCTGGCGAGGGCCAGGCTTCAGGGTGGTGGCCCTTGGTGGGTCCCCGTCGGGTGGACGGAGGACACATGGGTTGGGCTGCGTCATGCCTAGTGGATCACAGGTTATTTTTTCTCTGATGCTGGGGAGAACCAAGATCAGTCAGTACTGTGGGAGTTTGGCTGTGGCCCCTGGCAGCAAGAGGCCCAGGAGGAGGATTAGAGAGGGGTGTGCCTGGAATCTACGGAGAGGCCTCAGGCCAGGGGAAGGGGCTGGGGCTCTGGGACAGCCTGGTGCAGGCGAAACTCCGTGCCCAGGCCTTGGAGGTCCCCAGCTGGCCCTCCTGCCCTGGCCTGCAGATGCTTAGCTCTGCTGTCAGCACTCAGCTTTGGAAGTGGACGAGCTAGCTTGGGCACGCCAGCTTTGGACTAAGAAATCAGCACTCCTGGGCAGGGCCCCTCCTCCCTCGAGGTGGGGTGTGTGCTGGCGTAGGGCCTGGGACCTTGTGGAGGTGGTGGATGCTGCCCCCTCCCGCAGTGAGCAGGGCCTGGGTCCACTCTGCTCCCACCACTGAACCCCGGGAGCCCTTGCTGCATCCAGACTCCACTTCCCCTGGAGGCAACAAGATGTTTTTCTGGCATTGCTAACGAGGTGCAGCTGGTAGTCGGGTCTCCTAGGGAGAGGGCAAAGCCCTCAGCCTCAGGGGTGCTCAGAAACAGGCCAAAGAGAAGGCTCAGAGCAGGCAGGTGGGCGAGGGCGAAGAGGAAAGGACAGTCAGGAAAGTGGAGCTCTGCTGCTCTCGGCAGCCATGGGGCCACTGCCCGCTTCTCCCGCCTCGGGCTGCAGACAGGCAGGCAGGCCAGGAAGCGGGTTGAGGTCTGGCCGGCACCAAGCCAGGGGACCGTCCTTCTTGAGCCACCAACCCTGGGAACACAGTCTCAGCGGTTCCAAGTGAATCCATTTCCAGAGGAAACCAGCTCTGCCCCCAAACAGCTAACAAGGGAGTGTCCGAGAGAGCTCGTGACGCAGGGACAGGCGTGGGACTCCATGGACGTGAACGGCAGGAGAGCCCAGTGGCAGGGCTGGTAGAGTCTGTGACATCCCCGCGCGGCCTGCATGCAGAATGTCCCGGAAGTAAGGACATTAAAGAGGGCAGACTCGAGCTGTGACCTTGGCAAGAGAGAGGCCACGGGTGCCTGACACCAGTGTGGCCTGCAGCTCACTCACAGAGGAAGGAAACCCTTCGTTTCAGTTCAAGGTGAGTGGAAATAATGGCTCTTCCCCACCCAAGCTCATAATCTCGGCAAGTGTGGTTGCCCACACCTGTAATCCCAGCACTCTGGGAGGCTAAGGGAGGAGGACTGGAAGTTTGAGCCCAACCTGGGCAGCCTCGTAATTTAGTGAGACCCTGTCTAAAGAATAAAAAATAATAAGAAAAATCTCCAGTACCATGAAAAAAAGAAAAGGAAAGAAAGGAGAGAAAGGAAAGGAAAGAAGAAAGGGAAAGGGAAAGAAAGAAGGAGAGGAAAGAAAGCACTTTTCCGTCCTCCGAGTCCTCCCAGGAACTGGACAGGAATCCCTGCACTCAGTGCCAGTGCCCGCCACAGACGCAGGGACCAGCTTCTTGTTCGTCTGCAAAGCATGCATGAGACACCGGCCCATCTGATTTCACAGTGGGCTGAAGTAAGTACCTTAGCCCCATTCCACACAGAGAAACTGGGGCTCAGCCACAAAGGTGACCTGGACACAGTCTGGCTCTGCCCGGGAGGAGGAGGATGCAGCCTCTGCTGAAGTCCACCAAGGGCACCAAGCAAGTGTCCGAGGCCAAAGGGTGTGACTCAGACCCTGGCCACAGCAGGACTCCGGGAGAGGGAGCAGCCATGCTGTTTCCACTGCAGGCCGTGGGTGGACGGAGAGAATGTCCCCAAGGTTCTCCCAGAGGCCACCGGTCTGCAGGCCTCGGGATCCGTCCCACATGTAGGGACGACGCTGCTCTCACCGCACCAGACCAAGGCTTGCAGAGTCCTCACATGCACCCCTTTGAATCTCGGGGGGTCACTGGGTGTGGGCCACGCAGATGTGTGAACCCCAGTGCATGAGCGAGGACACCCGCCCGGCTATAGGTAGAGCTCTGAGGAGCTTCCTGGGCACCGCGGGGGTACAGCGCCACTGAGGCTCTGTTCCCTCCCGGGGTACCGAGTCTGCCCTGGGCAGCGCTGAGGAGCGAGCCAGCCAGCCGGGATGAGGGCAACTAGGCATTTCTAGCTGCTCAGTCATGACCTTGTCCAACGTGTGGAAAACTTCGGAGAGTGGAGCCTTACACACCACAAGTGGCCCTAGCGAAAACCCGGGTCAGCATTCTGCCGTGGCTGCCCTGCTCACGCTTCAGAAGATTTGCACACTAGACATTGCAGGCCCTGCAGCAGCACCTCCCAACACTCCCCTCTCCTGGATGCCACTTTAGACCTGAGAGAATGAACGCCGTTCCTTAACACCAGCTCCCTATTCACACTTGCCCAGCGGTCCTGATACTGCCAGCTAAGGGGAGGCCTGCCGCCTTCATGGAAGCCTCCCGGTCACCGGCCCGAGCTGGGACCTTGGAGTTGACACCAAGCAGTGTGGCCCTGGGGGGGGGGGGGGGATGTGCAGCCAGGGCAGGGGCAGGAGCCACAGATTGTCCCTGCCCTGTCAGTTCCTGGGGGCCCTGGGATAAGACGGCACCCAGCACCCGGCTCTCTGTCCCTCCCCTCCTCTCCCTCCCTCTTTTGCCCTTAGGAACATAATCGGACCTTCCCAAGAGCCTCTGGGGTAGCAGCTGGCACTAGGGGCAGAAGTAGCTCCAGCAGACAGCTTGTCTGCCAGCCTGCCAAAACCTTGCCCAGGTCACGAGGGAGCAGTGTCTCCCCAGAGGTGCCGCCTGGCTGCCAGGCTCGGGGACAGCAATCGGGACTCAGGTGGCCCTGGGCCCGAGCACCTGCCTAGGAAGCCAGCCCAGGACCCCAGGAAGAGGACCCCACGAGGCTGCCCTTCAGGCTGTCCAGCCCAGCCTCCCCAGGGGTCGGGCGAGGTCTGGGGGCACAGGAGGCGGCTGTTGTAAGGGTGCAGACAGCCCTGACTGCAAAGGCTGGGTGCCCCATTGATGTTTGCGGCTCCCTTACAATGGTGTGGGATGGAGTGGGCCTGATGAGGAGGAGGACAGCTGGGGGCCAGGAGCTGCCTCACCCTGCAGAGCTGTGCACCATCAGGAGCTCTGAGGTCTCGAGGGACTGTCACTGTGGAGCGATCTGCCAGGAACCGAGCAGAACAGGTTTCAATACATTAGCCTAGTCTGTAATTTAACAATGCTTAGATATACGAGTATGCATATAGCATTTGCTTTTATATGACTGTATGATGTCCTTAAATATACATGTAAATAATCATAGTTATTATATATAAGTTGAGAAAAAGTATACTATTTAAAATAACTTTATGACTTTAAAATGTCCACATATTCACAAGCTATGCCTGTATTGTCTGCAGGCATCTACCTACTAGCACAGCTGCATGCATGCAGACACAGAGCCCAGGCAGCCCCACTGGGACCTGCCACTGTGAGGGTGGGACCCCGCTCAGGTCACCACGCCCTGACCAGGCCTCAGTGGCTGGGGGAAGCTGTTGGAGGCCACTCTGCCCTCAGCGCAAGCTGTCTTTAGGAGGCCCCGGGCTTCTCCCCTGCCCTCCACTGCGCCAGGGCAAAGAACAGGGCCCGGGGAGGACAGGGTTAGCCAAACGACATGTCGGGGAAGCTGAGAAATGGATAAGGAGGGACGTTGGGATTCATGTGAATCAGCGGGACAGTGAGGACTGCTCCATCCAAGTTTCGACGTGGGCCAGCTCCTCTGCTGGGTGCTGGGTGCTGGCAGGACGACTCACAGACCTCACTCAGCCCGGAGAGGGTGCTGGGCACGTGAGCAGTGCCCACGGAGCTCCGAGCAGCCTGGCAGCAGAGCAGGAGGCACTGGGGAGGTCAGGGCGCTCTCCTGAGGGAAGCGAAGTGTAAGCTGA
Source organism: Heterocephalus glaber (assembly GCF_053883595.1). Classification (NCBI taxonomy): domain Eukaryota; kingdom Metazoa; phylum Chordata; class Mammalia; order Rodentia; family Bathyergidae; genus Heterocephalus; species Heterocephalus glaber. The sequence continues at coordinate 46,178,617 of NW_028258372.1, read as the reverse complement.
GAGGAGAGACTTTCTCAGGAAGCTGGAGATGGGACGTTCCAGGGCGTGCAGCGAGGCACACCCACCGTGCCGCGCCTGAGACCGAGTCCTGCACCACGGCTCCGTCTGGGCAGGAAGCAGAAGCGGGTGGGAGCAGAAGGGGGCGTGGCCTGGGCTCCGGAATGGCGTTCCCTTCCCCATCCTTAGAGCCACAGCCACATCTGATGGCACTGAAACGGCAGCTCATTCCCCCATTCCTTCACCGCCCACCCATCCACCCATCCAGTCAGTGGTCATTCCCAGGCCTGCACTGAGCAGGGCCCTGTGGGGACGCGGCGAGGAGTCAGTTGCCCACTCACCCAGCCCCGTCCGAGTCTCACCTGCGTGGGAGCCGGCCCTGCAGCCGGGCCACTTGCCCTCGGCCCGCAAGGCTGAAGCCCGTCCGCGTCCTTCAGCCTGGTCCCGTCCACAACACCCTCCGGGCCCTTCAGTCCTCACTGTCACCCGTCACCCTCTCCACGTCAATACGGACTGCACTGCGCAGTCGCAGGTACCCTCTCCTCTCTGCTATGGTCCCCTGAGCCCAGGGCTTCGCACTGAGCTACCGACCTCTGCAGCCCCCTCATTTTATTTATTTACTTAGAGACAGGGTCTGACTGAGCTGCCAAGGGGCCCGGCAGGGCTCGTCCTGGGTGCCGGGGCTGGGATTCCAGGCCCGGGCCACCACGCCCGCCGACCTCAGTTTTAACTCAGGAAGTCTCGCATCTCTTGCAGGGCGGTCCCCGCGCTTTCATGTTCCTGCTCAGGCCTGATTTGCGCTGAATGAGCGGATGCAGGGATGGATGCAGGGATGGAAGGGCGGGCGGATGGGCGCAGGTCAGCCCTGTGCGGTTCTCAGAGTCCGAGCAGCAGACGGTTGTCCGGAACGTGTTCTGCTGCTGGGTCAGAACGGATGGAGGACCCTGTTCCCTAACGCACAGGGCGAAACCGTGCTCAGCGGTGCACACGACGCCTCCCGCTTTGTTAGTCAGAGAAGATCCAGGAGGCAGTTTCCCTAGGCGCAATTATCAGAATGCTTAAAGGACTGGGTGCGGCCGCGTCCACGGTTACCCACAGGCGCTTCGCGCCCGCTCTGGCCTGGCCTGGCCTTGCGGATGCAGAGTTGACGATCAGAGAAGTGTGGGGACCTCCGAGGCCCACACAGCCCGCTCTCCTCCTGTCTTCTGCGTTCCCCGCAGGTCCCGGCCGACAGCCTGCTCTGTCCCGCAGGCCCGGGGTCATGTCCCTCTTCCCGCGCCTCCGCCGGAACGAGGCCCAGGCCCGGTCGCCCCGCAGCCCGGCTGAGACGGTGCTGGAGACGCTCATGATGGAGCTGGCGGGGCAGATACGCGAGGCCGAGCGGCGGCAGCAGCGGGAGCGCGGCAGCGCGCGGAGGAGGGTCTGCAGCGGCGCGGACTACAGCTGGCTGGCCAGCACCGCGCGGCAGGCCCACGACCTCAGCCCAGGCGAGCGGCTGCAGCTGGAGGCCGTGTGCGCCAGGATCCACCCGTCCTACTGCGGGCCGGCCATCCTCAGGTAAGGCCTGGGCGGGCGACGACCGCCACCTGTCAGAGGAGCAGGCAGAACCCAGCGCGAGAGGCTCCGCGAGGACCGAGGGCAGCTCCGAGGGCGAGGCCTTCAGCGGGCTGCTCCTCCTGCGGGGTCCCTACTATCCTGGATTTTACCGTAGCTGCTGCTCCTCCACCAGTCTGTCTTCAGGTGCCCTTCTTAGACAGGGTTTCCCACACAGCCTGTCCAACATTGTTTCCTTATTTCGCTGTACTGAGGATTAAACTCAGGGCCTGAACTGAACTACAAACCCTGCTCTGTTTTATATTTTTAATTTGAAGACAGGGTCTTGTTAAGTCACTAAGTTGCCCAGGCTGGGCTCGAACTTTCTATCCTCCTGCCTCAGCCTCCCACAGAGCTGGCGTTGCAGGCATGTGCCACTTTGCCTGGCTCCAGTATTAATGTCTTAATATTCTACTTCATACCAACTTTTACACTGGCCTGCCGAAGGTGTGAGTGTCTGTGCACCTGAGTGTGCATGAACGCCAAGTTCACGGCCCTGGGGCACTGGCCATGTGAACCTTGTGTCCAGCAGTGCTCCCGAAATAACTGTGACCCCGAAGCAGCGACTTTCCTGTCCCTGTCCCCTTTGGATGCTGAGGTCAAAGAAGCAGGCAGGCAGTCCACTGATAAAGGATAGTCACATTCTTTATCTGCGCTTCTCTCCGAAACGGAATCCGAGCCCACAGCAAGACCCCTCAAGCGCCCGTAGAACCCTAGCCGCCCCTCTCCTCCCTTGAACCAGCACACACGCCGCTGCACACCACTTTCTTTGAAATCCCCCCTGAAAACCCAGTCCTGCCCCAGCCCCACCCCGACCCTGCAGCTTCTAAGGTCTCTAATACCTCGGCCCTCTTCTAGGCTGAGAATTTCAGCCTCCCCCTTTCGGCTTCTGCACCACGCGAACCCCCAATGCACCAACTCGGAAGCAGCAGGGCCGGGGTGGGGGAGCCCGGGGTCGGAGGGGGCCTCAAACCCGCGCGCAGAGGCGGGAAGGCCGCAGCACAGCTGTCACCTCTGGTCCGCAGGTTCCGGCAGCTGCTGGCCGAGCGGGAGCCTGCGGTGCAGGAGGTGTCGCTGCTGTTCCGCCGCGCGCTGCAGGAGGTGCTGGAGGCCAAGCGGCGGGAGGAGGAGGAGCTGCAGCGGCCCCGCGGCCTGGCCCCCCTCAGGGCCCGCGCGCGCGTCTCCCCCTTCACCAGCGACATCCACACGTCGCCCGAGCGCGTGCAGCGGCCCGCACCCCCGCGCACCTGGAGCGCGCCCGACCTCCGGGCGCCCGCGGCCAACTGAGTCCCGCGGAGCGCGGGCCAGAACCCGGCAGGCTTTGCGTGGAGGCCCCGGCCCTGCCTCCCCGGCGGGGCGCTTCCGGGTCGCGGCGGCGCCACCGCTCGCTCGCCGCGCTTCCTCGGCCTTCGCCGCGCCTCCTCAGCCTCCACCGCACGCGGGCCTAACCCGGTAGCTTCCTCGAGGCTGGCGGGGATCCCCGCCCCGCCCACCCCGCCCGCCCCGCCCGCCCCTGGCTTCCGCCGCCTCGCTAACCGCAGGGCCAGAAACAGCCCCAACGTGAGCGTGGAAACTCCGCTAACTGGACCCAAGCCGCGGGAGGCCCAGCGACGCCTCAAAACCTCGAGCGGAAGGGGCGCTCGCAGGGGAGCTGGGGGGGGGCTGCTCTGCGGAGTGCACTTCCTGTAATAAACCCCGCCTTTCTTGCTGTCTGTGTGTCCCGCCCGGTTCTTGTTCAGGGTACGAGCGCCTGAGTCAGCTGTCCCGTCGGACCCCTGGTAGAGACGCTGCCCGCCATCTGGCCACATGGCCAAGCCAGCGCTGCAGGGCCCCTCCAGGTGGTGGCAGGCCCCAGCCCTACCTGGTCGGGAGGCGGGAGCTGCCCTGCTCTGAGCCCAGGCCCTGACGCCGCTCATCCCCTCGATGGGCAGCGCCCTCCTGTGCCGCGGCTGGCTCTGTGCCTTGCCCTGCGCCGGACGCCCACACGCACTGAGACTGCTCTTGTAGCCAAGGCCTCTACCCGAGTGCTTGGACCCCGGGCAACCGTGGACGGGTCCAGGGTGACATCCCGCCTCCTGTGGTGAGACCCGTCTCTTACCGTGGTCCGGGGGCAGTTGGGTCTCAGCTGGTCTCCAAGGAAGGCAGCTGGGGGTGCAAGTAGCTTGCGCAGTACCCGGCAGCACTGTGTCACCACGTGGGAAGTGGCCGGTCCCCCAGCCCGCAGGGCTCCTGCACCTCGTCACACCTGCTTCCTGGCTTTCCCTAGGAGCGGTCCAAACCACAGACCTCGAGGTGCCTGAGGGGGTGTCCGGAGTCACCGCCCCGAACGCCCTCTGTCCTGGGTCTCCCGACACATTCGCCTGCTGGTGGGCATGTGGACTGCCCAGCTCATCCACCGCCGCTGGGCATGCAGTGCGGGCAGGAGCGGAGGGGGTCGGCCCCAGACGACCAGCGCATGCTCAGAAATGCACATGGATCTTGACAGGAGTCTAAATAAGAGGCAGATCACCAAGGGGAATCTACTCCCTGACCAAGCCCTGTGAGAAAAAATTCCTCTTTGATGATCTGGTTTTGGATTATTTTCACTGGAATCTGGGCAGAGAATCACAGGGTGGAGGAGACCTCTCATCCAGCGTTATCAAGTCGGAGTTGATTGGCTCATTAAGATAATTAGCGGAGGCTGTGACGCACTTAAAGACATTTACCTTAAACACGTATTTGGAGGACATTAAGACGTTCATTCAATGGCCATGCGTGGATGTGGTCCAAGCTGCGGCACTTTGTGGCACGTGTGAACTGCATGACGGGAGTTCTACGCTGCAGCTTGGTTCAAGTGTACTTTAGTTATGAGCACCAGCACAGGAAGTGGAAAGCCTTGGAACAAGCAGAAGTGACTCCGGGACGCAGACAGCCCAGGTGGAGCTGTCGAGAGCCAGCTGAGAGGCAGCTTGCAGAGGGAGCGGGGAGTCTGGGTCACTGGAGCGAGGCCCAGGGGAGGCTGGCGCAGAAAACTCCTATTTCCCTCCTTCCCTAGCACCCTCCGTGGATCTCTTCTCCCCCAAGAAAAGAAGAGGGTGTCAGCACGCTGTTCTTTTTTGGAAGTTGAAGATTGGCTGCCAATGAAAGCCTTCCCGGCCAGCCTCAGTCACGACAGGTAGAGCCTGCGGCCACCCCGCCAGCAGCACCCAGCTCCCCAGGGCTGGGTTCCTCCTCGGCCCTCAGCTCAGCTCAGCGAAGGGCTGGTGCTGTCTCCTCCATGTCTGCCTTTAAAAACGGAAGCAGAAAATAAAGGGACAAAGCCGTGCGGGCGCCTCCTTATGAGCACCGAGGGCCGGCGGGTGGCAGCAGAGGGGACGCTGCGCTCGGGGAGACTGGTGTCCGGGACGTGGCTCATGACCAAGCCACTAAGGCGAACGAGGAGTAGCACCAGTTCTTCCCCTGCGGTGCTTCTGGCCTGCTATGGAAAATAACCAACTGAAAAGCAGAGAGAAAACTGTAAGGCACTCACGTGCCTCCGTTACCAAGGCTTAATGATTATTATTTTGTCATATTTAAATTTATCAATTATCAGTTTTTGTGAGTTACTTTAGTGTGAATCCCAGACATTGTGGTACTTCCTATATAAGTATATTGCCACTGTCACTCTTCACAAAATTAATAGTAATTCCTTGATATTATCTAAAACCCAGTCCATATTCAAATTTCCCTAACCATCCCCAAAAAGTGATTCTCCCAAAAAGTTTACATCTTTGAGTGAGGATCTGATCTGGCCCACATGTTGATAAGAAAGTTACAGTCTGTTTTGCGCTGGTCATATGATGGTATTGAACTCCACAGCGAAGTGTTGTGTAAAGAGAGTGCTCATAGGATAGTGGCGCTGACATGTGCTAGTGAATGACTGCACACAAGTGATAATGATACTGCAAATTAACTTGAAAGATGCTTTTTACTCAGACCCTTGTTTAGGGTTTTATTAAAATCCTTTCACAGTAACCAAGATTCTCTAATACTTTGAAAAGTAACATTAGCTACTGATAGTGAAGATATATCAACTCTGGCTTTGCACTGGATGAAAACAGATGCATGTTTTTTCAAACTTTCGTAGGGACATATGCAAACACCCTAAAACCATGTCCCCTTTTCCTGCCACTTAAAACACTAAAATCTATCAAAATGAATCAAGAGAATTCTGAAGAATTCAAAAGATAAGCAATGAAAAGTTTATGTGTATTTTTTATGACATTATATACCATGTGATTAAATTTCCATCCGTGTTTTAGTGTTTATGTGATCCTCTAACAAAATAAAGTGTAACTTCAAAATTTATCCACAAATCACTTTTAGACAATTATTTTAAATTAATATAACAATTAATTTGTTAAAGAAGAAAACTGACATCTGTTTCTTTTTTGAATAGTATTACACATTGTGTTTTGAATAGTATTACATTAGCATTATAATGTCTGGTAATGGGCTAATCTAAAAAGTTACAAAAATCATTTGTTTGTCATATTTGAGGCAAAGCTAACAAAATGATTGTTTTAAGTTTCTGTAGATGCTCACGAGTTTGCTTGTTTGCTGCAGTACAGGGATTGAACAAGGGCCTTCACATGGAGCTATGCCTCCAGTCCTTTTTAATGTTGAACTAGGTTCTCAGTAAGTTGTCCAGGCTGGGCTCAAACTTGCCAATCAGGAGATTCTATATTACTGAGGTGGGTGTCCACAAGCCAGCAGAGGCTGCAGAGTTTCCCAGCATGTTTTATTGCATCCCAGTCAACCTTTTCCTTGCTGGAACAAATGTAATGTTCCCATAGCCCGGGCTCCCGTCCCAGCTAGAACGTGGTGCCAGGAAAATTACATTCCAGAGAGAGCCTATTCCTCCCCCGTTAGCTGAGGTAACTGACACAAGCCTGCAGGCCAGGAGCTTCCAGGGAGCCTGTCAGGTACCTGCTCAGAGCCAGGGGACTCTGGTAGGCTCCAGAACCCAGGACAAAGCAGATAAAATTGACGTTAGCCTCTCCCCAGGAGAAAGGAAACAGCCACCAGCCAAACAAGGTGCACAAAATGCAAAGGAATGGGAGGAATGCACCTACTAGTCACACACTTGCCCTATAATATTGCTGTGACAGTGCTGTCACCGAGAGGTCCTTTATCAGCTTTCGGGTGGTGCAGTAAACAAAGAGCTTTCACCCACTCTCATTGAGCTGACCGGGAGCTGAAGTGCACTATGTGTGGTCTCCTGAGGGTCCGTGCGAGTGGCCGCCTAGGGTCAGAAGCCAGGGTCCCCTCGGAGTGCGGCACTGCCTGTCCACACTGTACGGCCCTTGTGGCCCTGACCGGTCCCTGGAGTCCTCCATCACTGCATGCTGTGTGCAGGTTTGCAGTCACTCTTTCCCGCCACTCTCCTGTCTCCAGTGGTCTGTGAAATTCTTACCTGCAGGAACCAGGGCTTCTGTCTGCATCCCCACCCCAGGCACACATACCGCAGGTAGGTACTTCACAAATGCACTTCCTCAATGGGTGGGTGTATATGGACAGCCACACACAGCTTACCCAGGGCAGAGGCAGAGGGAAGAGACGGGTGAACATGGAGGCAGCTCTGAGGCGCCTGGATCATTCTTTAGACGTAAGTTCCTTGAGGCCACAGTCCAGGTCTAATTTCAGTTTGTACTCCCAAGATGTGCCTGACACACGGTAAGTAGCCCACACACTTAAGGATCCATTCATTCACTTGTCACATATGCACCGATCCTCTGTGTAGGAGCCCTGAAGAAGGGGAGATGGGAGGGTGGCCGTCTGTGAGTGATCCAGCGAAAGGAGATGGAGCTGGGCTTGTAGTTCTTCTCTGAATTGCTCTGGAAGCCCTCTTGGAGGAGGCAGAAACTCTCAACGGCGCCTCTGGTCACAATGACCAGGGTATGTGCAGACTCAAAATAAATCCAGATTGCTATGATCCTGCATTCTGCCAGTGCCTCTCCCTGCTTGACCTGGGCCTTGACAGAGATTCTGCTACTTAACATTTCTAGAAATGGGTTCCCTGGAGAGAGGCGGCTCGACTCTGGAAACACAGCTGTGCATCACATAGCGACATTTCAGTTAATGACAGATCACACGTACCACTGTGGTTCTGTAAGATTATGACAGCTGAGAAATTCCTGTTGCCATCGGAATGTCACACACAACACGGCACTCATGTGACCAAGGGGATGCTGGCGTGAACAAACCTACTGTGCTGCAGCTGTATAAAACACAGTGCACAGTCAAGCGCAGAACATTATACTTGATGGTAATGAAAACAAATGACTATTTTACATTTACAATACTTTTTGTTGCTGCTTCAGAGTGTCCTGCCCCTACCTCTAGGAAAAAACGCTAACTGTGAACAGCTTCAGGTAGGTGTGGCGGTCCTAGGAACCAGCGGCCCTGCGACGGCATCGCCCTGATGACTCCCAGGGATGCAAGCAAGATCCGGAGGTGGGAGACGGTAGCACTGGCCGTCCTGGCCCCGTGAAGGCCCGGGCTACTGTGCGTCTTAATTTTTAACCAAAGAGTTTAAAAAGTAAAAAAATAAGTTTTTATAAAGAAAAAAATATTTTGTATAGGTATAAAATGTGGTTTGCATTTTAAACTGTTATAAAAGTCAAAACGTTTAAAAAATTAAAAAGTTTATAAAGTAAAAGTTAAGAAAGCAAGTTAAGGTTCATTCATTATTGGAGAAAGAAACTCCCTCCTCTCAGTAGGTGTCGTGAAGCCACGGCGTGCGGTGAGTGAAAGGACAGCAGTGCACGGCCTTGTCCTGGTCATCATGTTCCCTCCCCTCCCTCGCTGGCCCCAGAGAGACTTCCAGTCCTGCAGGCGCCGTCTGTAGGAAGAGACCTGTCCAGGCGCCGCTGCTTACCTTCTGTACGTGCTGAGTCTCACTGTGTTTTCCTGTTTAGACGTGTTTAACTGCATGGCTCCCATAGTGTGGCAGCTCTCTGCAGTGTTCGGTACGCTAACATGCTGCACAGCTCCTTAGCCCGGGAGCTGCAGGCTACACCACACCGCCCGGTGTGGGTGTGTGACACACTACACTTTCAGGGCGAGTGTAAGTATGTCCTACGGTGCTCACACAATGACATTCCGCAGCACGTGTCCCCGTCATTAAGTGACTTGAGATGTACCGTTCTTTCCCTGTGCACAAACCTAGAATAACCCTGGTCAGGACAGGCCAGAGTTTATGAGTGCTTATACTAATTATCTTATGGATTACGGAATACAGAAGGTGACAGAAGGGCCGGGGATGTAGCTCAGTGGTGCTGCCGCCTGCCTCGAAAGCGCAAGGCCCCGAGTTCGATCCCTGTGCTTTCTTTCAGAAGGTGACAGAGAAACCAGTGGCCATGGAACTTCCCCTAAGGAAAGCCACGGAAAGCCACACAAGTCAGTCAGCATCATCAGGGCGCAGAGACAGGGACTGTGGGACTCACCTCCTCAGGTGCAGCCTCCATTATCCTGTCTGGAGGGAGGGCTTGGCGGTGTGCAGGTTTCTGCAGGGCTGTGAACCTGGGAGACAGATGTGGGAGCAGGGGCCAGGTGACAGCATGTGTGGCAAACGATTTCGGGGAATCCAAGCTTCTGAAGTGGAGGTTCGTGGCCTGATGAAATGACTTCCTCATCGAGTTCCCGAAAGAGCCAGTGCTGAAAATAGGATTTGGCTCACAAAGAATCAATGTATACACAGATGTTCGGGGAATGTACTTCTTACCAAAGGGTATGTGCACCTCTAAGGAGACTGGCAGAATTCCTAAGCCAGAGGAGACCTCCCCAGCTCAGTTTGGTCCTGACCTGACCTCAAGGCTCCTCGACATCCACTGTACACAGAGCTCTGTGCCAGTGGCGTTCGCCTGGCGCGGATTATTACAGTTTCTAAACTGGAGGGGTGATGGCCTCTTGAGGACAGAGTCTAGGGCATGGCTATTGTGTTAATCAGGGATTTAGCTGCAGATTAGAGAAACCCAGATCAGCCCGCAGAAACTCCCAGCTTCGTGGTATGTGACTCCTGCAGCCACCCGGGCTCAGAAAGGCCTCATCCCTGGGTTTTTGTGTTTGTTCATTTTTGGTGCATGTGTGTGTGCTTTCTGGAGTTTATTCCCCTTTAACGTTGAATATAAAAATCTAAGATTTCACCAATGCTTTAGAGACAAACATACAAACTGAAACCTACAAACAATACTTATGCAGACTGAAATGGATCCTGACATTTAAGAGAAGCTGTTAAACAAGTATTTCTAGAAAAAGCAAAACCACACAATAAAAGCCAACAAAACAAAACAATCAAAACAGGAAAACCTTTGGTGCCTTTCAATAACAAAAGACAAGTTTAGTTCATTATTAAATTGATGTGACATAGAAATATCTCTGTAGGAGTGTCAAGTCAAACCTATAAGACAGAAACAAATCTAAAGTATATTAGAGCCTGCGGAGCAAAATATCTTCCTTTTTGCCTCTTTGATTGTAAAAAAATGCCAGAATTGGAAAAAAAAAGTATCTTTTTTCTAGTGTGAGAAACTGAAAGTGTAAATAAGGATACACACGGATGAAACGGCCGAATAACATATTTCTCGGATTGTGTTTCCATCGCGTGTCCTATGACTGTATTGAAATTTAAATTAGGGAGAAGTTTGGCTTCTGTGGAGTCTGCTAGCTAACTGGAGTTTTTTTCCAGATCATTATTTGTTCAATGTTGGTTTTGGGGATCTTTCTGAAACAAATCACATCCTCTGGTGTCTTGTTGGTGCTTGAGATGCTTTTTTAAGTTATATGGAAAAATGTTTAAGTGCTTTTCAGTTTTGTTTTGGTTGAGTTCTACTGTGTTCGAATATTATTATGGTATTTTTCCCCTTGCATTGTTCTTCTTTGAATGGTTTTAATTTTTTGTATGTGTGTGTGTTTGATAATAAAGTTATTTTTTAAAAAAAGTATTTTCCCAACTAAATTAATTTTCTTCTAGTCTGCATACACCTAGCAGGATGTCACTCTCTCTCTCTATTTTTTTTTGTACCAGGGATCGAACTCGGGATCTTGTGCTTGCGAGGCAGGGGGTGGAACCCTGGCCCAGCACTCTATATTTTATCTAATTTTAAAAGAGCATAATTTGACTTTTAATATCACATTTCCTTTATCCCAACAAGCTTACTCCAGGAAATTAAAATTCTGCCTAAAAATGCCCTTGATATTCCATCTATGCCTGAAAATCCACTTGTTATTTTTTGGTACCAGGGATTGAACTCAGGCCTTTGCGCTTGCAAGGCAGGCACGGAACCACTGAGCTAAATCCCCAGCCCTATTTCTTGTTTTTTTAAGACTGTAATTATTAAAATTCAAACAAAGGAAGCTAGTTAAATGGAGCAAGAAAATCATTATTTTGTGCTTGAAATTCAGCTGGTTGAAGAATACAAGGACACAATATTCTCTGAACACAGCATGGTCTCAGAAGGCAATACTTCAGGATTCCCAGGGGCCTGGCTACTATGGTAAATGCCACACACTGTGGTCCTCATCCACTTTAACAAGTACAACACAACTGAAGGCTGTTCTCTTGTATTTCTTTACTGATCCAAAACCAAACAATAAATTTTGATAAGAAGATGATGTGTAACAATTGTAGTACTTTAGCACTACTATCCATCTAGTATGTTTCATATAATCATACTAGGTTTATTATGATTAATTCAAAAGTTATTAAGAAAAATCTGGGTCACCTTCTCTGTCTAGCAAGGATGGTACTGACCTATGACCCCAGAACTTACAAAGTTTCAACCTTGACACACACTGCTAAGAGTAGAATAAATGCAAGGTGGGTAGTTATAATATGACAATCTTTTAAATTGCTGCACCTTAAGAAGGAACCCTAAGTCTCACATACTAAAACATAACATCCATCAGGGAAAAAAGCATTCCTGGATAGTGCCTGGGATTTCTCAAATGAGATTTGACCTGGATCTTGTTTAACCAGGAACATCCATGATTCGACAAAGGCTGGACTGGGAGAGAGGATTGTGGATCATGCGTCTATTCTAATCGAGAAGAACTCTGTTGTGCCCTTCTGGTTGTAGTCCTGGATTACAAGTCTCAGAGGTTTCAAATTTAGCACTGAAAAAGTTCTACAGAATAGTGCACATCTAGCAGGGCATGAAGCAGAAGATGGGGGGCTTTAATTCATTTGCTCTTCCAATTTCTCATAAATTTCCTTCTCATAATCATAATGAAAGGTCTAGCATCAGGACCCTTGGACTAGTTGAATATTGTAGCCAACTCTCCAAGAGTTTATCCTAGTCAAGGCTGTTGTCATGTTTGGCAATTCAAAACTCTAAAAAATGTAAGGACATAGAAAAGTAGACTCTGCCCTAATGAAGTAGACATATTCAGTGTTTATCAGCACCCAGTGCAGTGCGAGGAGAAATTTTGCTTTCGAAGTGCAATTCAGAGTTACTTTCTAGACAGCCCTTTCCTCATACATGCTGCTGTGGACATTCACTCATATGGAATAAGAAAGTGTATATGTATTACTTGGAGGCCAGGGATTTAGCTCAGTGGTTCCGCCACCTGCCTCGCAAGTAGAAGGACCCAAGTTCGATCCCCGGTACCAAAAAAAAAAAAATGATAGTGTACTACTTGGAGGAGTCCAAGATTGTGTATTGGAAAAAAATACAAGCAAAGTAGAGGAACAATGAAAAAAACTAACATAGAAAAATTTCTCATTGGACAGCAATATTGGTATCTTTTAATATGCTTCCTCAAGAGTTCATAAACTATATCCAAGATCTTCTGTTCTCAAAAAAATAGAATTCCTCACAAAACAGAATAAGCAGCTCTTAGGGGAGCCGCATTTTAAAAATACAGGTGCACTTATGTATATATAAATTGCTACATCTGAAAATCCTTCAGATACCAATCTGAAAGTTTTCCTATAAATTTACTCTCTAATTTGTGCACTTCTTAAAATATATCTTTCAAGCAGTCTTGTGCATTTAGATGAAACTTTCCCCTTGCAAGAGATAAAGAAGCATATATTTTCCAAAATAGCAATTATTTTCATCTCCATAACCTGGTAGCAATCATGTACTATCACAACAGTGATCTTTGGAAACACGTGTAGGAGTTTAGAGGACTCAGGAGGGTAAGGGTTTCCAATACAAAAAAAAGTCTAGAGCAGCTTTCTCAGCAGATGTGACAACAAAGCACAGGAGGTGGCATTAGTGGTTCTGCAGCGAAAGTCTTCAATGAGCTTTTTCAATCAGCAATTTTTCTTTCTCATTCAAAGATTCTAACAGCCTGGCAGGCAATGTCAGGGTGAACCTAGGCAGCTCACAGAGAAGCGTTTATGCAACACTGTCATCTGCTGCAGTGCAGGGCAGACCCAGCATTTTCTCTCCGATGGCGCCCCTATATCATTAGTTGTAGTGAGGCAACTACAGAGCAATCTGAAAATAAAAAAATTCCAAAACCCACCACAGTCCTGCTTTGGCTTAAAGCAGTCATGCAGTCCCCATTATACCCACATCTTCCAAACACCTTCTCCACGGCAAGCAAAGTAACTGATGGCGCTGTGGCTTTTGTCAGTGATGCATTAGGTAAGCAGGTGTGTGCTGAGTACCGGGAGGCACTCCAAAGGCATCTCTGTCACCTCCCACTTCCCCCTCTATAGTTCTGTGGTTTCAGGCCCAAGAACGAAAAGACTGTGTTGCTCTCCTTTGACTTAAAAAACCCCTCCTAGTCCCCACAAGTGTCAGCTGGCATTAAATACCTGAGCAGCTTCTTTTCTGGGGGGATGTTTTTAGTTATCCACTGCCCCTACTATTCTGACACTGTGATGTCCACCTCCTCAAACTCTATCTCGCTGGCTCTCTGCAGAAACATAACCACATCCTGCTCTTCTTATCACCACAGAGCCAGGGGACAAGGCAACAAACACGTGGACGCCCATCTCTGCAGTGCTGAGGGACTGTTCCATGCCTGGTTTAATGCTTTACTGTTGCCCTCTTCCTGCCCCTTCCCCGTTGCCTTTCCTTCTCACTATGTAGCTCAGGCTCATCCCTAGCGTTCACCCTGTCGAAGCCTCTGAGGGCTGGGGAACAGGCACATGCCTGGCGTTGTGCTGAAGACTGAGCCCAGGGCCTTGTGCATGTCATGCATATACTCTACCACTGAGCTGCACCCCACAAGTAAACAACAAAAAGCTGTGAGAAACCAGACCGAACAAGGATCGCTATGTCAAAACACTGGAAAATGAACAGATGAAGGTCATTCACCCAGTCCCCACAAAGGCCTCCAGGCAAGCACAGAACCAAAAGCTTGTGACCCTGGCCTGCATCCAGCCTCATTTGCATTGCAGTTTTGCCCCCTCCTTGAACACCATGATACTTCCTCTAAAAATCTTGTATGGTTAAAAACTTCCCCCTCCCAATGGGTGGGCTAAGTCAGGTACCTCAACGGCCCGTGACTCCTGTCCATCCCCAACTACTGATCCTTCCATAATCCCAGGATGTAAGAGGCCCCGTCCCGCCCCTATGGCAGGAGCTCTTCTCACTGGGCACTCCCACCCCAAATGTCACTTCTTGTTACTGAAGGAACCCAAGGTAAGGAGGTTGCTGTAGTGCTGCCCTTCTCAGAACACATCACTGGCGGCATGCCTGATCTGCTCGGCTTACAGTCATCTTGTCACAAATCAGTCCTGGGAAGCAAGTTTGTTCTTGCTTGCAAAGGCTGGTTAAGGCCCCGGTGGTCATGGGAGGCCCTGGGGTCCCCATAGGTCAGCATGAGTCTGGGTGTCTGCCGGCAGCCCCCAGCCAGGACAGCCCCTCTGCAGATTTGCCCAAGGTGGATCTCGGCAGCGTGAGAGGCCCGAGCAGCAGCTGCTGCTGCTTCCCACCCTCTCTCAGCTACGGAAATGAAGCATCTGGTATGTCGCCCACACACTGTGACCTTGACCCAGGAATTCAGCCTTGATGAGTCGGTTTGGTTTCCCCCTTCGGTGGTATGTGCATGACACTGCTGCTGAGGCACAGGAAGCGTCTGGAACAGAAAGGCTGTTCTGAGCCCGTCCACGCACCCTGGAGCTCCTTGCCGCCGCGGGGTGGCCCCTCCTTTCCACGTGCGCGCCTGGCCCGGTCCCAGTGGGGCCGTGGCCCAAGATCGAGGCGCCCCACGTCTGGCTCCACGCCATGGTGCCAATTCCTCACCTGACCTCCACGCGAAACCTGGGAGGTGAAGCCGGCAGCAGCATTGCCAGTGTAAACAGGAACTAATCAATTTGCCTACATCACTCCCAACCGCACAGGGAAACAACCGCCCGCCGCCAGCACTTAGAGCGCACGCATGCGCAGTCTCATTTCATCCGCACAAGCAACAGGGTGTGGCAGGCTTTTTTATTTTCATTTTACCGACAAGGAAGCTGAAGTTTACAATAGGGTTTAAAGTCTTCAGGGCCAGGAAGAGAAGAACCTATTTCTCAGCGGCTGCAGAGGCCTCTGTCTCTTCACAGGACACTGGGAGCGGCTTAGTGAATCCACAGCCACAGAAGCACAGTGCTTGTGTTTAGCAATGCCTTCTCTTCGTCCAGGCGCACTTCTGCTCAGGATGACTCACTGTCTAATGATGAATGTGCCCTCCCATGACTGGGTCCTTCGACGGCCGTAATTAGTTCTCCAGAAAAAATATCAACCCTAGGTTTTTGGTGCCCCCATAGAACTCCCAAGGAGGATAAACATAATTCACTCTCTTCTTCTTTTTTGCTATTATCATTTGCACTGTTTGGCGATATTTCCTGTTTTCATGGACCCACTGAGACAGAAAGACCGCATGACAACCCGGGCAGGCAGATAGTGCATGTGGTCTGGGTGTCTTCTAAGACATTTCAAGTGCATTTTCCGAGTGGCCAAGACACCTAAAAAGGAACACACACTTACTTCCTTAGCTAGGGATGATTCCCCAACATGATTCACACAGGAAACAAATGTCTCCTCCTCAGCCTGTTCCCCTCCGTGTGATGGGAGCTGGCCCAGAGGGAGTGTCCCAGTGCGAACACTCCAGGCAGATGCCACACGGCCTGTTAAGACCTGGCTCTCGAAGTCCAACACATCACATTGCTTTGACCAAGGAAATCACTATCGCAGCCCACTTTCAAGGGCAGGAGTGTCAGGATCCATTCTACATAATTTTGGGGGAAAATTGTTTCATGATTAAAGTATGACTATAGATGTCTAAGGCCCAATGTCACCTGGCCAAGAGCGGGCTATGACATGCCGAAAAGCAACTCCATTTTTGCCTCCAGTCACAGCTGAGAGACCTCAGTGGTCCCGTGATGCTGTGACCCTCAAGGGCAGGATTACACCAGCTGAGGACATCGGGTTCCTTGAGAACTGAGTAGTAAGAGAAATGTTTCAACTGGGGAGGGACAAGTTCCTTATCAGCCTAGCTCATCCCACCCATTATGGTAAGAATGCTCTCCTTACTGCCTTCATCAGCATACAGGACGGTTCCTGGGCGTCCTGGTCTGTCCGCATCCACAGAGGATCGCCACCGCCCCTGAGTCACCTGATGCTCCCTCCCATTACTGTGTGCACCCAATAAACAGTGGCTAGCTCGGGGTGTCTTGTCTTGGCTCAGTCCTAGGACTGCAGCTCTCTGCTGTGCTGTTTCTCTTTAGCCCTCGCTGTCCCCCTTTCTGGGCAGCTGGAGGACTGATCGCCCTCCGGTAAAGGCGCATTCGGCCCAGGCGGGTAAGGTACCTGTTCCCCCAACAACTGTGGATTGTTTTCTTTGTCAATTTGATAGGAGAAAAGTGTTATTTTAATTTACATTTACTGCCGTACAAGAAAGACTGAACATGCAAAGAGACACTTATTAGATGTAATCTGACCTTTTCATTATACAATGAACAGAACAGAGCTAGGTTTGGTGGGGCCTAAAATTAATGTGAAAAACTCACAAGGCAAAAATAATACAAAGGTAATCCATGTGTGAATATTTATGTATAATGATAATAAATCACAAGTTATGTGGTTTACAAGTTGATAAATAGCACAAATATCACAAAATCCAGAAACTGTAAAATCTATTTTTATTAACTGCCTGACATGTTTATATATTACCTTTTACTTTATAGCTGTATATTCTTTGATTGTGGCTTCATAATATGACAGTGCTGTAATACTTTTTTTGTTCATAGAGAATAAAGACAGAATTCAGTCTTTCCTTCGGCAGTGTTGATTAAAATGTGTGGTAAATGCAAAATAACTATGTCTTCATACACAGGTAACCTAGCTGGTTGTGCTGCAGGTTTGTGCTAGGTATTAATGAATTCTCTGCTAACAGATTTTCCTGTCTGAATATCTGACATTTTCCACAGACTAATTTCTGGTTCTATATATTTCAAACCTGTTTCTTCTCTAATACCCACTTCACCCTCAGGGCCAGGCACCCAAGGTCACAAGCATCTTGGCTAAGACCTCTGGCTCTGTGCCCTGGAGCCACAAAACCCGTGACCAGGTAAGCACAGAGCAGTACTTTGGTGGGGCTTGAAGCTTAAGCTTTAACAGCCACTGCTGGGGAAGAAAACGGGAAGGAAGACTGCTTGGTGAGCAAATCCACACAAAAGTTCAGGTCTCCTGATTGCAGACCAGTTTCTCCTACTGAGCATATTTTTAAAAGACTTCTTAAAATCTTCTCCATTAAAAAAATACTACCTTCTTGTTCTTATTTTTCTACATGATTCTTTCATTAAATTTAAATTTTATCCTGGAAAGCATAATTTGATCCATCATCAGTACCATTTATTTGGGTGAATACAAGCTTGAAGTCAGAAAAGAATCCAGACAGCGACATGCTGCTTCAGACCTCCACTGCTCAGACTGCTTCTGGTATCTGTCCTTCCGAGGATAGCATTACCATTTCAATTAACCTACCAATGACAAAAACGTTTTGAAATCACTAATGTCTAGTGCCCACATTTTATTATGCCCTTTTGAAGAGACCATGGTTATCCCATAATTATGAAAATTAGTTTTCTTAGGAAAAAGAAAACAGCTCATTTGTAAACAAAGATGCCTTCGTTTCTTCAGTAACTAGAACAACGAAAGGCAAACCTGAATCTTCTACTGCTACATTTCTGAAATGTCATCAAAATAAGGAAATAACTTTCTTGATACATAATGCAAGATACCCAAGACAAATACGGCAGGGGAGGGGAATGTGCTAAATATTTCTGTAGTCAAAGATAAAGATGATTTATTTAACTACCATCTTATAGTAACTTTGCTTTGAGACTCTGAGGAAAAATTCCTTTAAGGAATTCCATTCAGTGACAGCACCACATAATGTCAGTATGAATAATATATTAAACTCTAATGTTAGCAAAGAACAGTACTCAAGATTGGCTTTAAGCTTCTTCCCTCAATAACAAGATAACAGGAACTCAAATTTCAGCTTTTAAAAATCAACCTCACCTTCCTTTCCATTCTTTACCTCACACTGAAGCTTGTTCTAAAGGCAACTATCAAGAACAGGGTTAAAATGGTTATATTCACCCACAGGCCTAAATAAGAAGTACAAGGACCTATAAAGCCATCAGAGACAATATAGAAGGCTCCCAATGGAACCGTTCTTTGCTTTTTTTAAAATAAAAAACTGTGATCATTTTTAGAGCTAAAAACTTTTGCTTGGAAACTCCTAACCAATATACTTACAGTAAGGAAAAAGAATAGTACACCCCATTCACAATCCAAAGATTATGAAAATCTGCAACACTTGTTGAAAAAAGAGACCTTGCTGAAAAATGGAAACCTAAAACTTGGGGAGAAAAACTTAGAAAGAAGGACATAGGTAAGTGTCTACCTTTTTCATGCCATCTGTAAATTTTCTGCTTTATGTATGGCTTCAGTAAAAGTATATTCTATGTAATTACTAGGCACAATATTCAAGAGAGTAGACTCATTCTCCCCTTTCCTTATTAAAAAAAAACCCCTTAAATATCGAATAAGCATGCTATGATTGCCACATCTGACTTGGACTTCAGGCTCCCCAGTATTGGATGTAGGGCTTCAAAAACAAACTATGAATTCCAAACTCTTTATTGTGTGGCTACAAAGGATGCAGATTGGTTTGGTGAGTCTAGCCTTGGCATGAAAGAGATGTTGTCCATTCCCTGGGCTCTTCAGTGTTTTTGTTGGTTTCACAATGCTGGGGTCTGCATCCTTTGACTATCTTACATGATGAGTTTCGGAAATCAAAAAGTTCCACTGGTTTCAGCCACTCTGCAGACAAAAATTAGACTTGACTTAAGATGCATTTGCTACTTGCTGTATTATATATACTTATGCTTTTATTGATATTTACAGTAGGAAACAAACTTTGGACATCCTTATAGTAAGACTAGAGCAGGGCTGGGGATTTAATTCAGTGGTTTTGCCGCCTGCTGCGCAAGCCCAAGGACCCGAGTTCGATCCCTGGTACCAAAAAAAAAAAGAAGACTAGAGCATGTCAAACCTTGAAATGAAAGTTAACATTAGGGAGACAGAAGATAGAGCGTGGCAAAGCTGGCTGGAACATAAGAGGGGCAGTAATTGCAAGAGGCAAGGACAACGCCAGATAATTCCCAGGAGCCTTATGTAGAACTTGTCACACGCTCCCACGAGATGGGGACTGCGTGTAAGGACACACATCATGAGGGCCTGCTGTTGTGACTCTTCACAGTAGCTCACTCTTGTGTCTTCTGGACCTGGGGGTACTTTTATTTTTGCTGTTTTTCAGCCCAAGTTTACTCTGCAGAGCCAGTTTTCCCTTATCCCTTCATCTCTCACTTTTCTTTTTTTTGCAGGGGGCGGGGGTACCCAGGAATCGAACTCGGGACCTTGAGCTTTAGAGGCAGGCGGTGAAACCACTGAGCTAAATCCCCAGTCCCTGATAAGCCATTTCTAAAGAAACTACCTGATACCACTTTGGCGTAGCCAGCTGGGAGAGTGAAGCTAGGCACCACAACACCAAGGAGAGGCCCGTGTGGGTACAATTTTTGTTCTGGCTAAAATGTCACAAAGGATTTCTTTTCTCCTTCTCTCCCTCAATCTCTCCCCTAGGCCAGAAATGCAAGAAACTATTGTCAAGGCAGGCAGGTGTTGGGCTACACCTGGTCGTGACTAATGAATATTCTCCTTAATTCCAAGCTACAGTTTGACAAGATACAAAAAACACAACAAAACAGGAAGGAGGTGCTACCTCTGCCAGATAAAAGTCATGGGAGCAGAGCGAACACAGAACACAGGATGGGACTGATAGAGAAAATTTAAACTATAGGTTGTTATTAAGGTAGCTGAAGTAGAATAAATAATCCATTCCTTTAAGATTTACCTTTCCTGTAACTCTTATTGTTTAAGGTGATGGCTAACCGAACCTTTGACCTGTACCCTAGCTGTAGATAACATTTAACCTGGAGAAAAGCAAAGTAGAAATGTTTGGGTAGTTTACAGTGTATGTGTTTTAGGCACCATCTGTTTGTTACATGTCTGTGACTCGAACCATTAACAGGAGCTAGTTGTAAAAGAGAAACAGAAATTTTACTGACTAAGACCACCAGGAATGAGGTAATGGCTAAAAGAAGATATAAAAGGAAATGTTAAAGCAAAGGAGGGGCGGACATTGATCAGATGAGTTTCTGGCGGTCCCCCTCGCTAGCGAATAAAGGCTTTGTTTTTTTACCCAACTTCTGTGTCTCCGTACATTTCTTTCCACGATTCCGGAACAGGATGTTCCCAACACAGAGATAACAACAACCAAGTACAGCATCTTTTCAACGCCAAGTTACCTGAAAATATCCGTACATCTGCCTTCATCGCTGCTTGGACCCCACCACAAATATTTGCTCTGGCCCTAAACATGACAGACAAGCCACCCCTCTCTTCCAGTGCTCTGTAAAGCTTCCTGCCTTTTCTTTGTTCGGGGCTGACAGCTTCTTGCTCATCCTCAGTCCACATCTGCCCAGGTGAATAAAGTCTGTACATTTTGCATTCACTAGCCTGCTCAGGTGGTCTTGCTCCTCCACCATTTGTTACAGCCGGGAACTGTTCGCTGCTTTTCTAGCGGTGGGGGATGGGGGAAAGAAATGTAGACTTTTGTTTTTTAGTCACTCTGTAGGTCCCTGCATCTGGTTGTTGTGTATTTTGCTACTTTTTGGAAACTGGCCTGCTCTCTGACTACTCTCTTTTATAAATGCCTTTTTCTCAGTTTGGGGCCAGAGTGCCATCACATTATCTTGCCATGCGGACAGCAGACATGGCTTTACCATATGGCCAGCCTCCATCTTGTCTTGTTGCATGACTATACATGACTTAGTGGGTGTGTGTCACTCGCCACCACCACCTTTTTCCTCCATTTCTCTCTTTTTTAAAAAATAACTGGCCTTATGAACTAAGCCTCTAATTTTAAAAAGCATATGGGCTTGTGGAAAACTAGAGAAAGGAAACTTTTTTCTTCACACATGAAAGACAAACTGTATTATTCCTTTAAGATGTCACACAGCCTTTGCTGGTACAAAACATTTGGGGAGTCAACTATAACCTGAGGACCAAGACCAGGTCACAGGCAAAGGCAGGTGCACAATGTGGGATACAGCTGCGGCTTCACAATCCCGTGGGCCTGACCCGGAAGGTTGTTCCAGGGTGAAACATCCTACCACAGTTTGGGGGTGAGGGGAGGTGCAGATGCAAGAAAAAAACTTTAAAATGCATTTTAAAATGCTCAAGGGTTTTGGCCAGAACCAAGCACCAGGCAAGTACCAGGATGATCGGGCTGGCACCGAGCTTGCTGACATGGGTGCCACCCACTCCATGTGGGTGTGCCTCAGCAGTGGGAACAAGTCCCACAGGTGCACAGGGCTGCTGGACCCAGGGGGAGGGGGCTGAGCAGGGCCTGAACCGCAGCCCACCTTCCATGGCAGCATGCCGTGTAGCTGACCAGCCTGTCCATTAGAGACGAAAGGCACTGAAACACTACCTGCCCATACACCTTAAACACTGTTCTCTGCCTTTCCAAGAGCCTGCCTGATAGAGACACCTGTCCAAACTGTGGAAAGAGCATCTTGTGGATTTCAGGTCTTCTTCTGCATGGATACCACCTTAAGGAATGCAGGCCTAGCTGTCTCCTCTCTTTAGGTCCCAAGACTTTGCCACTAGGCCACATCTTTGACGGACGGGACAGGTTTGATCCTGACAATTCAGAAGAACAGCTCATCTACTATTGCCTTACGGTCTGGGTTCAGTTTAGGAACCAGGAGAGGGCACAAAGTAGATATGGGATGGTACTGTAAACTGAGACTATTTTCCAGTTTCAGCATTTTTGCTTGGAGCAGAGTGAAATGCCTTATGTTCAGGTCTTTGAAACTCTATCAAAGGGAATGCTCCAGAACTATGGTACTTGGTGCAGCCCCGAGGAGGGTATCCTGGATGACACTGCTCTGAGCCCTCTACTTGTCCCGCAGGGAGACCTTAGTCGCATGATCTATTTGGGGAGCATAACCACATTGGGAGGTCTCCTCGACTCCCCCTTATAACCCTCAGACCAATAAATCAGGCCCATCCCCTCCAAGTGACTAGAGACTCACTCCATCAGAGTCTGGTGCCCTGGGGAATATTTTTCAGCTCCCTAGCAGCCTCCTCGGGAGCCCTAAGTCCCACTGGGTATGCACAGACAGCTTTAAGCCCCGCAGGCTGAGCCCAAAGTGGTACTTCCTGCTACTCTGGCTCAGAACTTGTCCTGTTGCTAAGAGAAGTCCCTGGGTGGGAGGAAATACTTGAGTGCAGGTCCCTTTTTCAGTTACAGACACTAAACAGTGCAAAGAGTGACAAGGTCACCTGTCGCAGGACCCCAGTAAGTTTGCAGATGGGTTCCAAACTTTGACCCTTGCTTCTGACTTATGGCGAATTCATCTTGGCCATTTTCTGTCCTTCAGATGAAAGACAAAGAATCCTGCAAGAGGCTAGGAGCTATATAGATGAACAATATGCTTTGAAAGGAAAGGAAACCACCATAGAGAGGTGATTCTCCCTTCAACAGAACCAAACTGGTGCTATAATACTCATCAGGAACTAGAAATGATGTCTAGTGTGCTAGCTGCTCTTACCATGGGGGTGAAAAGGTGCAGTAAAAAAAGTCTGTCCTATGATAAAGTGAGTGAGGTCTTACAGGGTGCAGAGGAATAAAAAGTCTATAAATGGGCTGAATCTAGCTATCGTTACTTGAATTTGAATAATTACTGCCCAAATATAAATACTAAATAATACTATTCATACCAATTAAATTATTAAAATAATCAACAAATTTATTTTTGAGTAATTCATGCCTGTGGCATTTCTTCACAGGTTAAGTTTATCAATAATTAATTATCTAAATTTTAACATGGAAATCTTACAAGTATCCCATTGCTGGTGTACATAATATGTATTTACAACTGCCATTCCACAAATTAGCTGTATTATATTTTTTTGTACCATTTTAATATTTTTCTTCAGGAACTGTAACATGATGACATCTGGTCTGCTAAATCAATGCCTTTCTTTACATTAGTATAATCAAAGTCCACCTGAAAGGCAGTAGAAGCAGCCTAATGGGTCAGTCATGCAGGTACCACTGGCAGTGGTTCAAGCTGCAGGAATAACTGAATTCAAATCGGAGCCACCGAGCAGCAAGACATACAAATTACAGCCCCATGATGAATGTGCTTAACTTCTGACCTCTCTATTCTATTCTTTTTGCTCTTTCTTCTTTTACCCATCCCTTTGTTTTCTCTTGCCTCTTCTGCACCTTTCATGGGACATATGTATAGAAGGTGTCTGTATTTGTAAAAAAGGAAAATGATCAGATGAGTGCTTTAACTTGACCCAGTACCATTCATGGCCTTCTCAGGGTAACCCTTAACAGAAGTGTCCACAGAGGATTCAAACAAAATTAACCACAAATGTATCAACAGTGTCCAACAACCTCACAGCTTTTCTCCATTTCCAATTATACCTCCTTTCCTTACATCCTGCCTGTTAGGTTTGTGATTAGATGTCCCCCCGCCCCCCCAAAGGCTTATGTGGATGAGGTGGGACTTTATTTTTCATAGGTAGCTGAATCTGGAATGTGTAATGCTGGGCTTAAGGATGTGTGGTTACAAAATCACTCCACCTGAGTGACTGGTTTGGCAGGGCCCTAATCCTGGTAGACTGAATAAAAGGAGTGGAAAGATGCTACTAAATCCTCCCTTGTTACCTTTGTGCGCCGTGTTGTTTCTGCTCTGCCATGCCTGCTTGTCATCTCTGCCTTGGAGTCGGCTGATTATGGACTGAAACTTCCATGAACTATAAGCCAAATAAACCCCTCCCCTCTAACTTCTGGTGCCGGGCATTTTGTCTCAGCAACAGGAGGAAAGTAACTAACACACTGCCCCTGCCCCAAGATATCCTCTTAAAACCCTTCAGCACCAGCACTTACTCCAACAATATGAAAGACCTCCAACAGTCTGACCCTTATCTCATCTTTTTTACCTATTATTTCTCCTATCTCTCCTCCTACTCACTTACCCCTCTTTCTCTCCTTTTCCTTCTTCTCCTCCCTTCCCTTCTTCCACATTATAGACTAACTGCAAATAACAATAAAGTA
Organism: Heterocephalus glaber; assembly: GCF_053883595.1. NCBI lineage: Eukaryota > Metazoa > Chordata > Mammalia > Rodentia > Bathyergidae > Heterocephalus > Heterocephalus glaber. The sequence continues at coordinate 46,154,359 of NW_028258372.1, read as the reverse complement.
TAGATTGTAAAGAATACTGACAAAGAGTGAAAGTATAAAAAAGCAAGGTTTAATACATATAGCTGATACATGATCAGGTCTGTTGATACTGTTATAACCAGTAGAAGTTCTCTCCTTACAACACAGTGAGAGGGGTCAACTCATTTACCTTGAATAGCTGAAGGGGTGAAAAATATGTCTGGACAAATAAAAGCCATGAACACATCACTAGAAAACAGAACCTAGCTAAAGAGATCCTTGTATCAACAGCAAAGTCTCCTCACTCTATCTGACCTCAACACTTAATACTAAAGAAATAAAAGGCAACAATATGCCCTGAAAGACTCCCAACTCTCCTAAAGCAGATCCAAAGAGCACTGATAGACAAGGAAGCAAACACCAGATAGCAGGAAAGTATGAAATAATTAAAGAGGAACTAAAGAAACTTGGCAAGTTCAGAGGACATGATCCAAAAGATGGTGGAACTGATACATAAACTGTCCAGTGTGGAAATGGGGGGAACAAAAAACCGGAAGAGCTGACAAAAATGGTTGAAAACACTAATGAAAAATTCACCAAAGATACAGACTCCAAAGGTGCCAAAGAGAAATCCCAAAGATTAAAAAAATTGTGTGGAATTTGCAAATTGCTGAAATGACCAACATGAACACAGGGTTTCAGAAATCAAGAGCAAAATGAAAGAAGGCTGGGGATTTAGCTTAGTGGTTCTGCTGCTTGCATTCCAAGTGTAAGGTCCTGAGTTCAATCCCCGGTACAAAAAAAAAGACAAAATGAAAGAACCACAACAAATTACTCAGAGATGCCTTAAAAACAACAAGAGAACAAGAAAAATTCATCCAACAGCTATTACATAATGTTGAGAAAAATGACCTAAGGTTAAGTGGGGCTAGAGAAAAATTAGAAGGCAGCACACATGGAATAAAAACTCTGTTTACAGAAATCATAATAGAAAACTTTACATGTATGAGGAAAGATCTCAACATATAGGTAATCAAGGATTACAGAATAGCAACGAACTACAACGTAAAAAGAAGTTCACTGAGACACATCACAGTCAAAATCCCAGCTGTCCAACAAAAGGTGAGAACTTTAAAAACTGTCAGAGAAAAGCAAAAAAATCACATATAAAGGAAACCCCATTAGGATTACAGCCAATTTCTCAACACAAACTTTAAAGGTGAGGAGAGCTTGAAGTGAAGTGTTTCAAAACTGATGGAGAAATAAGGACACTTCATGAAAAAGAACATCATAAAAGATTCATGAACACCAATCTAGAACTTTAATAAATTCTCAAAATTACCCTAGACAAAGACAATGCAGCCAACCAAGCCTAAAAATTGGATGAAATGAATACATGAAGCAAGAAAAGTAGTTAAATAAAAATAGAAAAACAAAAACAAAACAAAACAAAAAAATAGAAAAACAAAGGCATCAACAACAGAAAAAACCCACGATGACTAGAATTAATCAATACGTTTCAGTTATAACTTTCAATGTAAATGGCCTCAACTCCTCAATTAAAAGATACAGATTGGCAGACTAGATCAGAAAACAGAATCCAACTCTCTGTCGCATTCAAGAAACTCATCTAGTCCAAAAAGAAATTCATAAACTAAAAGTCAAAAGATGGAAAGCAAATTCTGTGAATCAGGACCCTAAGAGCAAGTGAGGATAGCAATTTTATTCTCACACAAAGTAAACTTGAAGTTAAAACTGATCAGAAGAGACAACAAGGTGACTACATATGAGTTAAGGGAAAAATTCAACAGGAAGAGATAACAATAGTAAATATATATGTACCGAACATTGAGACACCTAACTTCATAAAATAAACACTGCTGGTCATAAAAAATCAAATAAACACCAACACAATCATATTGGGGATCTCAATACACACTTTCACAAAGAGAAAGATCAACTAAACAAAAAAATCAACAAAGAAATATCAGGGCTGAACCACACCATCAAACAAATGGACTTAACAGATATCTACAGACTATTCTACCCTACTACAACAGCAAACACATTCTTCTCAGCAGCACGTGGAACTTTCTCCAAAATAGACCACATACTAGTCCACAAAGCCTGCTTAAATAAATTCAAACTAATCAAAATCACCCCCATATATATTATCAGATCACTGCACAATGAAATGAGAAATAAAGTATAAAAGAAACCACAGAAAATTTGTAACAGACACTAAACACATTCCTGAATACTCAATGAATAACAAGAAATTTAACAATTCCTGAATCAAACAACAAAGCTAGTACAATATACCAGAACCTTTGTGGCCCAGTGAAAACAGTCCTAACAAGGAAGTTTATTGCAGTCAATGCTCACATTAGAAAAACAAAGCAAGTCCAAATAAATAACCTAATGATGTACCTCAAGATACTTGAAAAACAACAACAGTCTAAACCCAAACCTAGTTTTAGGAAGAAAATCATAAACATCACAGTGGAAATTAATGAAATTCAAACTAAAAAAAATATGAAGAATGAATAAATCAAAGATCTGGTTCTTCGAAAGAATTAACAAAATAGATGAACCCATAGCTAAACTTATCCAAAAAAGAAAAGAAAAGTCACATCAATGCAATTAGAAATGAAAAAGGTAAAATTGTTGCAGAATTTAAGAGACCAAAGAGACAAATGGGTGAAATAGAAGGATTTATTTAGGTGTGCACCAGCTCACCAGATTCATACCTAAAGGCTGTGCCACAAACAATGAAAAAGGCTCTAGTTTTATATATGTGGTTGAGGGTGTCGTTCTACTTAGTGGCGTAAAATTGGGGGGTGGGCAAGTGGGTCTCCAGAAGCAGGACAAAAACACTGTGACAGTTTTGCAACTCAGCATATCTTGATGGAAAAAAACAAAAACAAAAACAAAACGAACCTTATAGAAGTGAGGGGTCATAAAACCTTACTTATAGGAACAAAGTTACTAATTTTATTTGTAATAGATCAAGGAACAATGACCATAGGGAAGGGGGATGTCTGAGGGGAAATTGCTTAAGGTTGGGGAGACTTGGTCGTTGTTGTTCTTTTTTTAAGATCTGTTTCAAAATCACAGCAGACACTGCTGAAATCTAGAAGATTGTTAGTAACTACTATGAAAAACTACTCCAACAAGGTAGAGAAGCTTGAAGAAATGCAGATTCCAAGACACATGTAGATTACCAAAACTGAATCAAGATATAAAACTACTGAGCTCCCCTGCCGCCATCCCATGCTCCTAGGGCATAGAAGCTGAGCCACGCAGGCGCCAGAAGCACACACACACACGCGCGCGCACACACACACACACAAACACACACACACACCGCCACTGCTGTGGAAATGAGAAGACACATAAACAAGCCTCAAAAACTGACTTCCGGGTCACCCACAGTAACCCCAAAGGGAAACGAGATGGAGCAATCTGATACTCAACCACCTGGACTCTCTGAACTGGCAACAAAAGAGGATCTGGGAAAATTGAAATCAGAAATAATTACTCAGATAACAGCAAAGGTTGTGCCCATAGTGCAAGACATGATTAATAAATCTAGAGAGGACACAGAAAAAAAAATAGAGGATCTGAGGAACATGATGGAATCCCAATACAGGAAACAAATGGAATCCATAAAACAGATACAAACAGATTTCCAGGAGATTAAAAACTCCATCAAAAGTCTGCACAGCAGAATGAGCCAATATGAGGATAGAATTTCAGATATAGAAGACAGGATTGCAATTAGTGACCAGGAAAACAAAAATTGCTTTCAAATTGTAAGGGACCAAGAGAAATCAATCCAGCAGCTGCTAGACGATGCAAAGAAGAATAACGTAAGACTGATTGGAGTCAATGAAGAAACAGGAGAGAGTGCAGATAACATAAAAAAACTGTTCACAGAAGTGATGGCAGAAAACTTCCCAAGGAGGGGAAAAGAACTTGACATACAGATAAGTGAGGCATATAGGACTCCAGCTAGCCTTGATCAAAAAAAATCTACACATAGGCATATAATAGTTAGGATTCCAGAAATCCAACAGAAGAACAAAATTCTACCAGCAGTGAGAGAAAAGAAACAAATCACATACAAAGGAAAGTCCATCAGAATCACAGCAGACTTCTCAATGCAAACCCACAAGGCAAGAAGAGCTTGGACTGATGTATTTCAAGCCCTAAAGGAAAACAGCCTCCAACCCAGACTGATGTACCCTGCAAAACTATCTTTCAAAATTGATGGAGAAATAAGATACTTTCATGATAAAGAGCACCTCAGGAACTTCATGAATACCAAACCAACACTCCAAAAAATTTTAGACAATACCCTAGGAAAAGACAATGAGGATTACAACCCCAGGAAACCCAGCAGAATGAATCCATTGGGTGTGACAAATTAAACGCAAAGGGGGAGAATCCAACAAAAAGAAAAAGTCATGACAAGGCTTTTAAAACTTTTAACTTCATCTCCCTATTGAGTCTATAATTCAATCTTGTTATTGTACTGATTAGTATTTTTCTGATTCTAGAGTTGCACACCTTTTCTTGTGCTATACTGGCTATTTATCATCTTCCTATGTCTACTTTTTAACTGGGTTGTCTATTAATGAGCTCTAAGAATTCTTTATATATTCTGATCATAGGTTATATGCATTGTAAATATGGTCTGTTTAAGGACTACTTTTCATTTTAATGATGTCATTTCAAGTTCTAAATTTTAATGGAATCTCATTTATCAATTTTTTGTCTTTTACACATCATGTCTTTTTTATACTAGGTAGTTCTTGCCTACCCTGAATTCATAAACATTTTCCCTTATAATTTCTTCTTAAAGTTTTATACTTGTAGGCTTTCATATTTAGGTTCATAGATCCCTTCAAGTTATTTTCATGTATGGAAATAAAGGGTTGAGGTTAATTTTTTAGATACAGATACCAGGTGTTCTAGTGCCGTTTGCTGAAAACACTATCTCTTCCTCAGCTCTTGAATTGAGTTTATATTCTATAAAATGCTAATGTTAAATAATCTTTCAAAACTCAGTGGACCATATATGTGTGGTTCTATTTCTAGATTCTCCATTTTATTCAAATGATCTATATGTTTTTCCTTACACCAACACTGCCTTGATTACTGGAGCATTAGAAGAAGTCTTAAAATTAGGTACTAAATGTCTTCCAACACTGTTGTCTTTTTGTTTTAACTTTTCTAGGTCCTTTGTACTCCTACATAACTTTTAAATTTCAATATCCAATTCTTCATTTATAGCAAGTATACACAGACCTGAATTTTTATATATACCTTGTGTTTTCTAATCCTGCTAAATTCAAATACAAGTTCTAGGGGCTCCTAGAGATTTCTTAGTATTTTCTTTGTAGACGATCATTTCATCTACATATAAAGATTTTGCTTCTACCTTGCCAATCCTATCCTAATTGTGTCAGACTAATTGCCAGACTATTTTGGTTTAGGCCTATGTTTCAACGTTTAATGGACAGATGAAGAGTGGGCATATCTGCCCTTGTTCCCCACCTTAGGGAGAAAGCATTGTATCTTCTCCATTCATATAAGGCGTTCTCACTGGAAGTATGGAGTAAATGTCTTTAATCTGTTGAGAAGGTACTGTTCTACTTCTAGTCTCCTGATAGCTTTTACGGTGAACAGCTGTAGAATTTAGTCCGATACTTTTTCTCCAACTAGTGACAGGATCATATGGCTTTTTCCTTTCCTCTGTTAAAATGATGACTTTTGGGGGTGGATCTTCCAATGCTGAACCAACACTGCCATCCCTATAATAAAACCACTTTCTACATACTGCCAGATCTGACTTCCAATAGTTTGTTTTGTTAAACAAATTTCTATCTATGTTCATAGTTTTTTCTTCTATTATCTTTATCCAGTTTTAGGATTAGCACAATGTTGATTTCCTAAAATGAGGGGAGAAGTGTTCCTTCTTTTTTCTGCTTTAATTGTTTTATATAATTTATCAGTTAAAATGTATATGAGCCTGCTGTTGTCATATAGCTAGGTTTTCAAGCTAGGAATATACTTTCTTTAATAGGTGCTATTCAAATTTTATATTTCCTCCAGAGTTAGTTTCATTAATTTGTCTTCCAAGTATTTCTTAGAAGTTGTCAAATTTATTTCAAAAAAGATTTTTGTAATATGCTTTCTATATCCTTTTGAATTCTGTAAAATCTGTGGTAATGTCTCCTAGATCTTGATATTGTAATTTAAAAAATGTATAATTGATATTGTGTAATGGGAAGAAAAGGTCTAAAGGAGCAGGGGAAGTGGGAGGGGTAGGGGAAGGGAAAAAAGGGAAAAGGAAAAAAATGGAAAAAAAGTCTTTGCAAATAGGGAAGGGTGGAGGGGTGAAGGGAGGGCAGGGGAAGGGGGAAAAAATAAGAACCAAGAGACTCACGTAATGGTACAAGCTCCCAATGATGAATGTGACTGTATTTTATACCTACAATGGACCAATAATCTTAATGGGAAAAAAATTTTTTTAAAAAGATATAAAACTACTGAACAGTCCAATAACAAGAAATGGACAGGACCTCCCATGTCATTACGGGTTCATAAGTATGTACTACATGTCATACATTAAGATCAGAGTGAATTCTGAGACAAGAGTGCATGCTGAGAGCCTCTCAGATGAAACAGCCCTCTGTCAATCATTCCTAATATACTTAGCATGGCTGCTGTTGCTGTTATGTGCTGTGACCCATGTGCTATACTTTTACTTTTCTGTCACCCTGACACCTTTTTCTGTCTGTGCCTTTTGTCAGCGCAGACTTCCGCTGAGCACAACTTCCCATGATCGTCACTAAATGTAGCTGCTTGCCACTTGCCACTGAGTGTACACTTGGCAATTCTTTCCTTGTTGTACACAAGAGCCTGGACTATATCAGCCCATTCTATGGTAACAGCGTGCTATAAAGTGTCTCAGTAGGAGTTCTATTTGTGTTTTCCATGGGTCGATTCTTTACTGTTCAGCACCATCCATCATAATCTAGAGCATTTAACACTGTGGGCCCTTGGCTGCCAAGTGGGTAACTCTCCTCAGTCTTTATGTCAACCTGATCCATACCTCCTGGTGGTTCCAAATATCTCCTCGGGATTCACTTGAATGCCAACACATAGTTAAGAGAACTAAGAAATCAGACTCACACTGCTTAGGTTTGATACAGGCACCGATGACGCCGAGCAGAGTTTTGTGGAAATACTTGATCCATTATATTGGTTTCGTTATCAGTAAAATCAGATTGGTAATGCTGCGTATTTAATTTAGTTGTGATAATCAGATTAGTTGATCCCTGTGAAGTTCTTAGAAAGTCTTGGTACACAGTAAGTGTTAAATATTAGCAAATACTATTCTGCAATTCTGTCATTTAACAAGTTTTTATATAGTATAATATTTTTGAAATATTAACTTCTTTTCACTTATTAGTTCACTTTTATTCATTCTCCCTTCCTTTAAGCAGCTAGACAGCTTGAGCTCACTATTTTAGGGGAAGGGTAAACCAGATTACAAAAAGAAGTTTTCCTGAACTACATTTCTAAAATCGAATCCTTTAGAATGGAGAAGGTCTCATATAAAGATATTTAGGACAAAAATAACTGGAAAGAGGGCCGGGGATTTAGCTCAGTGGTTCCTCCGCCTGCCTCACAAGTGCAAGGACCCGAGTTCAATCCCCAGTACCAAAAAAAACACCCAAAAAACAAAACAAACAAAAAAATAACTAGAAAGAATTGGAACTTATGACTTTTGCATAATCCTACCCCAAATTGCAAGCCTAAAAAGACATTTCCCCAGGCTAAGGAAGGGGAGAGTATGGTGGGGAATTGATAAAAGCATAGAAATCGATAGACTCCAAAATCATAAGCTCCATACTGTGGCTCAGAGAGCATCAAAAAAAGCAGCAAAAATTCATGCAAATATGAGCAATCTAAGGTAGGCGAAGGAAGGAGGTAGTACCCTGAACCTTGGTGTAATAATATGCTATCAGTGCAGATAGCACAGCTCAGGCTGTGGGACCAGTCCTGCTCTATCCCCAACACCCCAGGGCTAATACTCCTTTCATTGTCCTAAGAGAAGCAGAACTAACAATAACAAAGACCCAGGAAGTTTCTAAAGCTCCAGGCCAGAGCACATGGATGTTAGATACAGTAGCGTGACCTAAAGTAATGTTTCCCCACTTGAAATTCATTGAAGGTTTACACATAGGGACTGCATGTCATGCATGTGACTACAACAGAGTGAATTATGGGAAAGTCATGTGCACTAGAAACCCTGGAGATGACTCACCACCTTATGGATCATTTTGTCAATCACATCCAGAGAGATCCAATGAGAGACGCTCTAAGCAAAGCACACATCTTTTAAATCCAAAAGCCTGACTTACCTTTTTTTCCTATTCTTCCCACTGCTCCAGCACCTCTTCTTTCCCCGTTCATGCCATCTTTTTGTTTGGCTGGTGCAAACCTGCTCGCCATGACCACACTTTACCTCATTAACTTCAAACATGTAGCTGCTTGGGCCAGGGATTTAGCTCAGTGGTTCCGCCGCTTGCCTTGCAAGCTCAAGAACCCGAGTTCGATCCCTGGTACCAAAAAAAAAAAAACCAAAAAAACCCCATGTAGCTGCTTTTTCTTTGACCATCAGATGTGTACTTGTAATTCTTTGCTCAACGTACACAAGAATCTGTAATCTATCTCTCTGGAACCCATCAGGCACTGTATCAATACTTGAGGAAAAATGGCTGGAGATGAGCTACTTATCAGGCTTTCAACAACCTTGTGTTTACTACTTCAGCATGGCAGTGAAGGAGAAGACTTATGCACATGGCCCTGTGTGTGATGTGGAATCATGGAGAGAGTGCACCACCATACCTGATGGAAGAGGCAGACATCTCAGTGGCGAATGGTATGGATCAACGACTGAGGACCAGACAGGATGTTGGGCATCTCAGAAGATTCCTGCATGAACAAATATTATTTAAGACTATATGAGTATTGTCATGCCTGGCCTAAGTGAGATCTTCACAAGTAAAGAGGCCAAGCAAACAGACAGCTCTCAGCAAACAACAGGCTACTTCTCTATAAACAGAACAGATGGCCACAAAATGGAATACACAATCCCCTTGGCGCTAAGAAGTCCAGCGACTGTCTACACCTGCGCTGACTGTCCTTGGGCACTCAGTTATAAACATTCCTTATGATTATACCCCTTTCCAAAAAATCTATATAAACTGTTTCCTTTTCCTGCTAGCTGCTGAAATCTACCCGATTTTAGTCTCCGCTCAGTGGAGCTGGCTTTCCTCACAGAGCCTGTCTCCTACGGAGTGGTCTCGCACGCGCTGTTTATAAAAAGTATGAGTACTTTCTCTCTGCCCTCTTCTTGGTAACATAGCAACCACCCTCACTCAACACTTACCTCAAAATTAAAACTCAAAGTAGGAAACTCTAGACAGACTAATACCAGATACTCATTACCCTCCCATGAAAGAAGACTTCAAAAAGAAAGACATATTACAGAAAAATAGTTGTTTCTTGCACAGCTGTGTCATGAACACAGACTCATACCTATAGATGTTTATGAGAACAATAGTTTATGTAAGGAATGAGTCCACCTCACCTTTGATTGTGTGCAATGGATAGATCAGATCAAGGACTGGGAGAGTACAGTGAAAGTGAGACTTTATTTCTCAATCTTACAAAAGTGGGTGCCAGCCTAACAGGTAGGAAGGCACACCCAGGGCAGTTATAGGGAGCAATTTAACTCCTAGCATGCAGGTCCCTTCCCCCAGTTTCTCATTGGCTGAGTATCTTTCCAGTCACCACATACACCCTTGGCCCACTCCCTCTGCAAACATTTTGTGGGCATAAAGGCATATGATTAAACTACAGGTGGGTAACTTCTTACCTGCCAGTACTTTTCCAATCAGAGTTGGCATAGTGAAGCCATACTTTATTATCTACCTTTTCCCCTTTGTTTTACTGGCCCTTTCAGATGCCTGACCTCAGTCGTGTCTGGAGGCAAGTAGGCAAATTTTGTCTACTACTAGTTTCTGCTCAGAGTTAGACTTTATCTAAAGAACAGACCACATTAAATTTCTACTTCTTACAGTTTATATTATTCTCTTTGAGTTTTAGAAGTGTAGGTTATATTTTAGATCTAAAGTGTTCCCCAAAACCCTTGTGTGTGAAAGGTGATTGGATCACAGCAGGTGCTATACCTGTTGAGGCAAAGGGAGTCGAAATGATCTTTCAGAGACAGGAGAGTTGGGTAAAATAAAAAAGAAGTTTATTGCCAGGCAATGGACAGTCTCAGGAAACGAGTCCTTCTAGGCTGACCACGAGTTAAGACAGTTTCTCCTTTTTATATCTTTTACAGGGCAGCTTAACTTGCAGTTACAACACCAGAATGTGGCAAGGGCATGATAAAGCATTAGGTGGCAAGGGTAGCATAAGCTGCGATTACAGAATGTAGCAAGGGTGTGGTACAGCAGCATTAAGTACAGGGTACTCAGAAAAACACACTTTAAGGTTAGTTTCTAATCTCTCCGGGAACAGGCTGCCCCACAAGAGTTTTCAAACAGGGATAAGTTTCAAACAAGTTTCAAACAGGGTTTTAGCACAGAGTTCATTAACAAATATTCTACAATAATTATCCATTCCAAATTATGTTTGGCAGCTCTGTCTGCCTCATACTGACTTGCTATTAGGAGATGGGGATTGGTTGGAGATGCATCACTGGGGGTGTGACCTGGAAGGATGAAGTCTTGTCCCTGTTCCTGGATCCTCTCTCCTTTCTCTGTTTCCTGGTTGCCATGAGTTGAACACTTTTTTCTTCCACCATGCCCCTCTGCCATCCCGTTTTTGCTTTAGGGCCAGTAAAACAGACTGAAACCATGAGTCAAAATAAACCTTTCTTCCTTTAAATTGTAGATATCAGGTATGGTGTCTTGGTGAGAAAAGTGACTAACAGTATATATTTGTTGATATATCTCTTTATTTTTGATAGGTCTCCCACCACCTCAGCAGCTATTATGTATAGTAGCTGCCCTCTTCCCGTCGTGCCTTGCCCCCTCCCGTGTGACATCATGCCAAGATGGCTGCTCCCACCAAAGGACAAACCCTTCTTCCCAGCATGACCCTGGTCCCACCTAGAGAGTAACCTAATACTCGCCCACCTCCTACTTCCTAGTGACAACACCGGGTCCTCCACTCCCTAATCACTACCTCACTCAACCCCACCCCAGTCTCTATAAAAGACTCTCCCTGCCCCGGCCTTATTGCTTTTGTCTCTCCTTTGTTCAGAGACAGCCCGGCAGATCTGTTCCCTAATACAGGCTTGTTGTGGACTAGTCTGGTCTTGGTTTTCGGCCCTTTTACCTGACATTTCTTATGTTTCATTTTTAGATATATCTAAGGTAAATCTGACTCTGATTTACTATTTTTTTCTCCTAAAAAGTGTGAAGGTTTTATCTTTATTATTTCCTTTCTCTTAGCTTTCTTCTGTGTACATTAATTTTTTTCTAATTTCTTGATTTGAAAATTAACTTTACTTCTTTAATTAAAAAATATTTATACAAGTTAGATTCTGATTTAAGGTAGATATGCTTGGTGGAGTTTAAAATTTATATAGAATTAAAATATATAACAGTGTTATAAAAGTTGAGAAGAGAATAGAATACAGGGATCATAGTGTTCTGAGATCCTTGACTTCTCTAAGAGAAAAGTAAAAGTGTAAACTAATATTAATCTTTGATAACTCAAGGGTGTATGGTATAATTTATAAGATAATACTAAAGGAAAAAACAAAATATAAAATATGCATTGTATCAAAAAGAAGACAAAAAAGGACTAGAAGACAAAAAAGAATTAAGTGGGATAAATAGATGTCATATCACAGAATGATAGATTTAACTGAAATACATGAGTAATTAAATTTAAATTTCCAGATTTTTTTCAATTTGTATTTTTTATTAGTACATGTATGTAGTATGTAATGACTACATTCCTTGTGGAAAGCCAGATTTTCAGAAGAATAAAGGAAATAAAACCCAACTAACTTATATGTTATTTACATGAAACACTTGAAAGTAAAGGATAAAGAAAAGTTGAAAGTGAAAGAATGGAAAAAGGTAGCTCCCCAAAATAATCCTTCTTTCCTCCAAAAAATGGAGTATAGCTATGTTATTATCCAGTAAAACTGACTTTGAGGCAATAAATATTATTAGAGGTAAAGAAAGTAACTTCACATTAATATAAGCCATAATTTATCAGATTAATCATTGTAAAATTTAAATATGTCTAATAATACAGCTTCAAAATACAAGCAAACATTGAAAAAATGAGAACTACACAATCATAATAAAATATTTTAAATCTATGTAATTGATAGAAAAGTCAGATAAATTACCAATAACATTATAAATGATTTGGACAGCCAAATGATATGTGCCAGCAAGGAATTACATTAGAATATAATAAAAAACAACCCTAAAATCTTCATACCTTTTAACAATGAAGATCAAGTCAGAGACTATCTGTAAAGGAAAATATTTTAAAGAATATTTTATCCTCGATGAGGAGGCAAACTGAGACTCCCAAAATAAAACTGGAGAATTTAATTTTCAGATCTATTTGTCCCTGAGAGAAATAAAAACTTATAGACAGGGACAGGTCTGAGGCAGGAGTGTCTGATCTGAGTTTCAGGCAATTGCAGTGCCTGAGGCAGTTCAGGGGAGAAGGAGGAAGATCCTACAGCCACTGATGTAGGACCAATTGCTGGTGATCTTTCTAGGCTCTAGGACTTGAATGAGGTTTCAACAATTCAACAAGAATCTTGTTAGAAGATTTAATCAAGTTCTTAAAACTGAGGGTCAACTCTCAGGACTAATCAGATATCTCAAACCCAATGACCTTCCCTGCATCGACAACCTCTTCCTGTTCACTACTGTGACAGAAGGTATGGGATCCCTTCTGTGGCTTCTAACTGACTGCAGGGCACCGGAGCCTCCTTATCAACCCGTGCTAAGAAACTAAGATGCTAGGCCCTGGGAGATCTTCAGGCAGTAGGGATGGGTAGCACTGGGGATTTTTCCATGAACTGTTTCCAGAATTATGTGGCCACACTCTCAGCCTGCCTCTCTCCAAACTGGAAACTTAAAAGAACGTCCAAGGTTTTCAGCTTCGCCTTCTTTCCGTAGCAGAGCTCCTTTGGGGAAGGAGCCATGCCAAATTTTCCTTTTTCTTTCGGTAATTGTCACTTCGAGGGTTTTTTTTCTATAAAGTTACACCCCTTTTCTTTATTGCTGTGAATAAATATTTGGTTTATTTTTAGTATATTTCATTGATTGCAGTAATTTCTGATAGAAAAAAAACTCTGTGATTGGATTACAGCCACTTTGAATAAGGGCAGTCTACTCTGTGTAAATACAGTTTTATGGGGGAGATTTAGGAAAACTCGCTTAGCTTTGAGATCCTAGTTCCTCTCCTTTTCTTATCTAAAGGTCTCTGAAACCTCAATTTCCATGCTCTAAAGAACTGCTTCTCCCTGGAGGTTAAGGCTCCTTAACAAGAGCCTTTTTTCAGTATCCTATTATTTCACTTGAAAGTCGTTCTGCCAGTTCTTAAGACCTGTAAAGTATATACATTTATTTATATCAATTTCACTCATTTCCATGTGCACAGAAAAAGAACCTAAGGATATACACCAAATAATTAAGAGCGATAACCCCAGGGAAATGGAATAAAGAGAAAAGAGTATGGACATTTCATCTGTTATTTACTTTATTACAATTATTTAAACTTTTTTCAAAGTAAATATGCATTTTGTAAACTATGTTAACATCAAAATTTAAAAATATTTGAAAGAGGGCTGGGGATTTAGCTCAGTGGTGCTGCTGCCTGACTCGCAAGTGCAAGGTCCTCAGTTGGATCCCCGGTAGCAAAAAAAAAAAAAAAGATTTCAAAGAACTGCAATTTTTGTGTGATTTTTTAGCTGTGTAGTTTTCTGAGTGTCTGAAAAGAAAAAGGACAATGCAACTGTCGCACACCCTGTTAGCCATACTTTGCCTTATGTCTCTTTAAAAGCCCCGAGTTTTATGTTCCTTATTAACAGGAAAATGCAGTATATCACAATAGCCAAATCTTATTCTTAAATTATTCATATCTACCTACCTTTCTTTCTTTTCTCCATTTATTTTTTTTCTCTCCTTCCTTTTTCTTATTTTTTCCTTTGGTGGCATCTAAAATTTTTAAGAAGAATTGGAAATTTTAGCTCTATTATTAAAAAGCATTTTATTGGTTAAAGATTTTAAGCAATTAAAATAATTAGGATTGAAGTTTTAATTAACTTTATTAATGCTGGTTGGAAAATCTTCTATCATTAACAAAACTGTTTAGTTACAGCTATGGTACAGCTTGACTGTCCCCTCCAAAATGCATGTTAAAATTTAATTGCCATTTTGACACTATGGGAAAGTTAAGAAGTCTCTCCCTGGCTGGGGATTTAGCTTAGTGGTTCCACCGCCTGCCTTGCAAGTGCAAGGTCCTGAGTTCGATCCCCGATACCAAAGAAAAAGAAGTCTCTACCCTCAGGAATGGATTAACACCAGTACTACAGGAATGGTTAATTAATTTGAATGGCCTTGTTGCAAAAGCAAGCTCTTTCACCATGTGACTCCTCCTGCTATGCTCTAGGCCCTTACCAGACACTGACACCTTGATATTTGTCTCTCTAGCCTCCAAAACTGAAAGAAATCATTTTTTTAATAAATTACCCAATCTGAGATATTCTATTATAACAACAGAAAATAAACTAAGAAAAGTTATATCCCAGTATTATAAATATGTGGTACTTAGGAACCCATCTAGAGAACAATATCTCTGTGGGTCACTAGAATCTAACCTCTAGTTAATCTAGATTGCTAGGCTCATTACAGAAACTACTGCAACTATTAAACACTTTACTGGGAAATATGCAAAGTATGAACTGAGTATTTTAATAAGAAGAGAGAAAAGTACACTATTGACCTGCCGCCATATTAGCCACTCCATACTACCAGAAACAATCTTTTTCCTCACTGGAAATGAAAGTTCCCATAAGCCTGAAATTTTCAGTTTCTAAAACTTGTAGCTGATGTCTCTTACCTGTTTTAGAAAACTTGTGGCCATTGTTCTTTTAAAATATTGCTTCTTTCCAATTTGCTCTTCTTTTCCTCCTGGAGTCCTGTTAGACTATAGACCTCTTCCCTGCATCTCAAATGTCTAAGATGCTCTCTTCTGCACCTTCCAACCTTTTGTCTTTCTCTTGGCCTTTTAGTTCACCAATTCTGTCTTTTTTGTGTCTAGTCTACTGGTAAATCTATTTATATTACTAATTTTAGGTATGGACTTTTTGTTCCAAGATTTACACTTGATTCTGCTTTACTAATCTCTATTTTCTTTTCTTTTTTTTTTGCTTAAATTCTTTTCTTGGTACATTTTAGGTATACAATACGTTTACATTTATCATTGGATGCTTGTACCTGTACATGATGTATCTTGGTTCTTATTTTTTCCCCATTACCTGTGCGCCCTTCACCCCCTCCACCCTTCCCTATTTACAAAGACTTTTTTCCATTTTTTTCTTTTCTCATAATTTTTCCTTTCCCTTCTTTCCTTTCCCCTTCCCCTCCTACTTCCCCTACCCCTTTGGACCTTTTCTTCCTATTTCAAATTGTCAGTTATTCATTTTAATCCTTATTTACACTGTTTCTCACACTAGAGAAACTATTTGGTATTTACACATGTGTGTCCTATTTATTTCACTTAAGAGTATGGCCTCAATATGCATCCATTTAGCTATAAATGTCTCTAGTTTCTCATTCTTTATGGCTGAGTAGTACTCCATTTTATTAAAAAAACCCACATCTTTATCCAGTTTCCAGCTGATGGGCACTTGGGCTGTTTCCAAGCTCTAGCTATTACAAACTGTGCCACTATAAACATGGGTGCACATATATCGCTGTGGTATGATTCTTTTAATTCTTTTGGGAAAATACCCAGCAGGGGAATAGCTGAGTCAAATGTGATCTCTAGCCCTAGTTCTTTGAGGTATCTCCATACTGATTTCCACAGTGGTTGCACCAGTCTGCACCACCAACAATGGAGAAGGCTTCCTTTCTCCCCACACCCCCGCCAGCATTTGTTATTGGTTGATTTCTTGATAACAGCCATTCTTTCTGGGGTGAGGTGGAATCTCAGTGTTGTTTTCATCTGCATCTCTTGAATGACCAGTGATGTGGAACATTTTTTCATATGTTTATTTGCTGCTTTTACTTCTTTGTCTGAGAAATGTCTGTTCATTTCAGATGCCCATTTTTGAATTGGGTCTTTGAATTTGGGGGAGTCTGATTTTTTTTCAGTTCTTTATATATTCTAGATAGTAGTCCTTTGTCTGAGATACAGCTGCTAAAAAAATTTTCCCACATTGTCGGTTGTCTCTTAGCTCTGTTGGTGGTTCCTCTTGCAGTGCAGAAGCTTTTAATAAGATGAGATCCCAGTTGTCGATTCTTTGTGCTAGTTCCCATGCTACTGAGGTTTTCTTCATAAAGTGTTTTCCTATGCCAATGTCTTCAAGAGTTCTACCTAACTTATCTTCCAGCAAGTTTAGTGTTTCTGTTTTAATATTTAGATCTTTAATCCACTTCAATCTTAGTTTAGTGCATGGTGATAGGTATGGGTCTAGTTTTAATCTTTGGCAGGTTGAAATCCAGTTTTTCCAACACCATTTATTAAATAGGCTATCTTTCCTCCAATGAAGGTGGTTGGCTCCTTTGTCAAAGATGAGGTGGCTGAACAAATCTCTATTTTAATGAACATATTCATTAAAATTATTGAAAATTCAATTCCATTTAACTCCAGTATCAGGGTGGCTTGTAGCACTATTATTTTTTCTGTTGTTTTTCAGTCATGTAGACATATCTAATAATTTTTACTGAAAGTTAAGTATTTTACATTCAAAAATTCCACAGATTCTAGATGATGTTATCTTCCTCTGAAGACTATTAGTTCTTCCATTAGGCAAAGAGAATGACAGACAATCATCTAAATCCAATCACAGACTAGGTAAGATGACACTCCAATAAGGCTCAATTTACATCTAACTATTGCTAGCCATCCTGGATCTTCAACAGAGGGTCTATGCTAGTGGAAGCAGAAGTCAATAAATAAAACTTATTTAATGGCATAAATCCACAACCACAAATAGAATATGAACTGCCTTTCTTTTTCCTGGAAGTTAAGGAGGTCAAAATCATATGATCCATAAAATGGATGATCAAACCCAAGACAGAGATAAAAGAAATTCCCAGGGTGAAGATGAAAGGAGAATCTAGTATGATAGCTGCAGAGCAGTGAGTCCAGATAGAGTATTTAAAAAAGATCCAGAGAGGATCCAAAACTGAAATTAATGGAATACTTGATGCTTTTGAACATTCTAAAAGGGAACTTATACTATTACTACATATCACAAACAGAAAACTAAACAAAATTTTAAAAGATAATTATTAAATGCAAGGAAAACAAATTGTGCTAGAAGGAAACCATTATCGAGTTTATTTGTAAATAGTGTTTACAACACCATAATAATGAAATTATTGAATAATGAAATCCTATTTTGGAGGATGGGAGGAAGTAAACACTGGGGACAAATGATGTTTTAAAAAGAAAGTAGCTAAATTTTTATCTTCCATAATGCCTAAAACTGAAAAATGAAGAAATGATTCCATAAACAATTTATTCAGAAATTCAGAGACAGATATCAAAATATGCTGCTAAAAGAGTTTGAAGTATTTGCCTCTAGAAACTGTAACTGAGGGAATTCATTTTGAAACCATCAATTAATGTGAGGCCAGAGATGCCAAGACTCAGTTTACTTTCCAATGTTTTGGAAAACTTTATACTCTAATAGTCAAAACAGAAAACTAAGAGAGAAGAAAACATAAATCTAAGACATAAATCTAACATCAATCAATGGCTCCAACCCTAGAGGCTTGTGAAAGGAAATCCTAGGATGTCAGCTACAGGCTTTGGTGGTAGCAAGTGGTCTAGATTATATTATGGAAGCAAGAACACTTCTAGGGAAAAGCAATTAATTCTAAAGAACAGTATTACTGGAAGATTTTTTAATTACGGCAAAATTACATTCTTTTTGTTAACAATGAAAAACAAATGGAAGAACTAGAAACTTTAAGAACAAAACTACAGGAAAGTCATGATTTAAATATGGCATGATCTTAAGCAACTGATATAAATGATGTATTTGATGCTAAGACTAAACACTCTAGAAATAGTTCCCTTTGAAAGTCTCAGTAATCCATAGAACAGAAAATGTAATTCTTACAGATGTCACGGCACTGCAATAACAATATTTATATAGTGATAATAACTTAAATACTGATTATCGGTTTAAAATCTTTAAAGAATATATGAACAAGAAAAAAGTTTTGGTAGATGATACTATAAACTATGGAAAATAGAAAAATAAAGACAATGGGGAGAAAAAAATGATGGAAAGGATAAGGATACCAATTTACTTAACCTACATCAAACAGTAAAATAATAGACTAAAGTAGATGGAATAAGTAGTTACAAGCATAATATTTATTAACTCATAGAAAAACTAATAAAACTAGCAAACATTGAGAGGATAAAGGTAGGCGAAACAAGAGTAGTTTAAAGTAAGCTAGTCAATTAATACCATGTTGAGTGTGAACATGAATAATATATCTTCCATTCTAATAGCCCAGGATCTGGCTCTGCTTCCCAAGTTGCTGGGTAAGCATCCATCCGCATGCTTTCTGCCATGACTGTTGGAATGCCAGAGCTTGCCTTCCTAGCTTCCTTTGCTATTAGGACACTGGCGTGTGATCCAGGCCTAGTGTATCACTGTCTGAGAGCTAAGGGCACAAAGAGTAGAGCAATGAAGAACCCACTCTGGCTGTGATGGGAGACATACCCAGTGTGTAGTGGCAGTAGTAGTAATCAGAGTGGTGACATCAAGTGACAGTGACAATGAAAGTTGAGGCCTCCTGGTTCAGTACTGGCAATGTGTGCCTTCACCAGACTCTGGGACTTAAACTGGCTACGAGTTTCACTTTGTTCCTGATCATATTCAGAGGTAAATTCTTTTTTTTTGGTACCAGATATCGAACTCGGGACCTTGCGCTTGTGAGGCAGGCGGAGACGCCACTGAGCAAAATCCCTGGGCCTCAGAGGTAAATTCTTCAGGGTTCTTGGCAGTTCTGCGAATTAGTCAATGTCTTTTCTTTTTTCCTTTTTTTTTTTTTTTACAGTTAATTTTTTTTTTCAGTACCGGGGATTGAACTCTGGACCTTGGGCTTGCACAGCAGGCGGTGAAATCACTGAGCTAAATCCCTGGCCTCAATGTCGTTTCAATAAACTTCTTTTCTAATCAGCCAGTCTCCCTTGCTAACAAGAATTCTGATTAGACTAGTAATAAATCAAGAGATAGAAGTATGAGCATATTATTTGAGAAAGAATCGGAAACCCTGATGTCAGTGGTGGCTGACATGAGCAATTCCTTCGCCTAATTCTGACTCCCTGACTTTTTGTGGAAAAATTCCTACTCATGCTCCTGCTTTCAATTTAGATATTATTTCCTCTCCAAAGCCCTTCCTTGTCCCCTTGACACTGGCTTATCAACTTGTAGCACTCGTCCACATGGTAAAGGACTATTTACTTGTTTTTATTGCCCAATATAATAAAACTCCCTTGGCTGAAAGGATCACGCTATGTTTACCATTATGTCTGGTACATGGTGGGTATACTTAAAAAATATTAGTTGAATAAATAGAAACTGTGAAGGAAGCTTAACTAATTTGTTAAATAAATCATCTAACATAAATGCAAAAACCTTAACAGAGTGATAACCTTCAGTACTTGAATCTGTCTCACTTCCTGAAGAAGATGATGATGGAAACACACGGTCATCTGAAGAAGATGTCCCTGATCTATGTCGGGATTGGTGGTGTTTTGGGTTTTGCTTTTTTTCTTTCTTTTGTTTTTACGTTAGAGATAAAAAATAGAACAAAATTATTTTCCCAAATATTAGCAACATATGAGATATAAGGAAATAGAATAATTTATAAAATGTATTTGACATTAAACAAAAGGCCTTAAAGCAAGTCCAAACTCCTACCTTTATAACTGGTAGGCCTAGTATCTTCAGGACTTTTTTGTGTGGACTTGTCATCCATGTCTATAGAACCTGCCTGCTGTGTCTATAAAATCAAAATACTGACAATTTAGAGGCCTTTAAATGCAAAAGTCACGTTTCTTGAGACAAAGAAAATTGAAATGGGATTAGCCTCTGAAATATTTTGTGCTGGGTTATTTTTGTTGCGAAGGGCTTTCCTTGTATTTTAGGATATGTAGCTACATCTCTGGCTTCTACTCACTAGATGCCAGTAGCACCCTCTAAACGTGACCACCCAAAGTAACTCTTAGACAATGATAGATGTTCCTTGGAAGGCAACCACTGTTTAGAACCACAAACCCAGTGAGAACCACTGGACTAATGTAGCAGTGAAAACAGATGGGAAGAAGAGGATAAATACAAGAATCAGAATGACAGGGATTACTAGTGGATTACACATGAAAATAAAGGGATGCTCGTAGGTTTTGGGGATGAGCAACTGGATAGAAAACAGTACCATTAACTGAGACATGGCAACACTAAGAAAGTAATAGGTCTGTAGCTTTCTTCCAAGCACAGCTAAATAGAAATTTAGATGCCCATAAACTATCCAAGTAATTAGAAACTATATCTCATATCTCATATCAACACAGATTTGAATGGAGAAAAAACCCTGAAATTTAAGTTTCCAAATCTTCAGCAGTGTTTAAGGCCACAAAACTGAATAATATTACAAAAGACACTACACAAACGGAATGTGCCATTGTTTGGATCTGGAATGGCCTCCAAAAGCTCACGTGCAGAAGGTCTGGTTCTCAATGCAGCAATGTTCAGACGGAAAAGTCTGGGGAGATTATCAGGTTCTAAAGGCTCTCATGAGGAATTAATCCATGGATGGCTTCGTAACTGGACTATGAGAAGGTGATAAAAACTGAAGGAGGTAGGACCTAGTTGAAGAAAGGTTACTGGGAATGGCCTGAAAAGGTTTATCTCATCCCTGGTCCTTTCCTCAGGCTCTCTCTTGGTCTGTGCCTCCAGCACCAGAAGGAGAGAGTCCTCCTCAGCTACAGGCTTCCTCCACGATGAGCTGCCTCGCTATAGGTACAAAAGCCACCCAGCCAGCAGCTATGAACTGAAACTTCTGAAACTGTGAGCCAAAAAAACAAAAACCAAAAAACCAAAAAACCAAAAACATTTTCTCTTTTAAGTTATTCCTATCTCAGGCATTTTTTTTACAGCTTTGGAAAGCTGACTGATACACAGTGCTAAGTCCTCAACTTTCATAACTGAAGTAAGGTGGATAACATCTGAATTAGGAAACAACACTGTGAGCATACCTATAACATATACAAGCATACCAACAGAAAGAACAAAAAGAATTAAAGGAAGCTACCTGTGGAGAGTTTTTTCTTGCTTTTTAAATGATGAATAAAAATTACTTTGATAAAAATTTAAAAATCAATAAATCTCCTCCTTCAAAACATACAGAGGGAATAGGGCTTCTTATCCAAGGTGCTGAAGTTCCTTCCTAAAATTTGTATTAAAACAATTATCTGGAAGGCTGAGGTAGAATTGCAAGTTCAAGTCTAGCCTGGGCAAACTGGCAAGACTGGTTAAAAAAAAAAGGTGGGAGAGAGGAGGCAGTGGTTACATAGCTCAGTGTGAAGGCTCTGGATTCAATCCTCAGTATTGCAAAGACAAAAAGAAAATAAAAAGCACAGCTATAGAAAACAACAATTAAAGCTGGGGACAGTGGCACAAGCCTGTAATCCCAGTTAACCAGTAAGGTGAGGCAGAAGGACATAGGTTTGAGGCCAGCCTGGATAACTTAGCAAGACCTTGTCTCAAAAATTTAAAAAGGAGGAGTAGGGGAAAGAAAAGAAGGGAACGGAAAATATATGAGAAAAGGAAAAAATGGAAACAAAGTCTTTGTAAATAGGGAGGGGTGGAGGGGTTGAAGGGAGGGCAGGGAAATGGGGAAAAATAAGAACCAAGAGAGTGTGTAAAGGTGCAAATTTCCAGTGATGAATGTCATCATATTGTATACCTAAAATGTACCAATAAACTTAATTTAAAAAATAAATAAAAATTTAAAAAGGACTGGGGATGTAGCTCAGTGGTAGAGTACCCCTGGGTTCAATCCCCAGTAACATACACAAATACACACACACACACTCACACAAAAGGACTAAAAATTATGATATCCACAACAAAAAAGTAAGTAAAGAAGACTTAAGGGGGAAACACGTTATTCAACAAGACGTCTGAAGACCAGAAAGAACCAGGCTGACCTAAGATCTTTTGTAAATGGGAATGGGACCACAATATGGAAGGAGGGGGAAGGGGGCATACAAAGAATTAAAGAATGAAGATGTATTATGTACATGTACCAACTCCCCACAATAAATGTAATCATTAACTGTGAACATGTACTAATAAAAATAAACAAATACATAAATAAATAAGTGGTGTAGACGGGGAACTTGAGCAAGACATTACAGAAGAAGTCACTCAGCCTAGAGAAAGACATTCTAATTAGGGAAGATCATGAAGGAAAGGAAGAAGAAGGGCTGAAAATAGGATTATTAAAGATCTGTTTACACCAACACACAGCCCAATGATCACTTCCAGGCTCCCCCCCCAAAAAAGATCAGAAGACTGCTTAGAGAAATTGAATAAAAGTGATGAATTTGGGGGTAGCAAGTACAAGTTTCAATTCCTCAGTCTCCTATTTTGGTTGGATCCCTAATAAGGATCCAGGTTCCTGGCAGCTTACTTTGGTAACAATATTAAACATTAACTGTTTGCTATATGCCAGGCAATGTTCTAACCCTGTATATGAATGCTTCATTTAATACTTATAACAAAACATCTATTACTATCCCACGTTTTCAAGTAAGGTAGAGTGGTGAAGTAACCTACCCAAGACTACACGGCTACTGTAGTAAGCTGCAGAGCCTTTAAAAGTGAAAGCTTGATGACCGCCATTCTTTCAGGAATAAGATGGAATCTGTGTTGTTTTAATTTGCATTTCTTGAATGGCCAATGATGTTGAACATTTTTTCACTTATTTATTGGCCATTTTTACTTCTTCTGAAGTGTCTATTCATTTCAGTTGCCCATATTTTGACTGGGTCTTTTATTTTGGGGGACTCTAATTTTTTGAAATCTTATATATTCTGGATATTAGTCTTCTGAGGAATAGCTGGCGAAATATTTTTTCCATTCTGTAGGTTGTCTCTTCACGATGTGAAGAGTGAATTGTCTCCTCTGCTCTGCAGAAGCTGCTGGCAAGGCTGAAGGGAAAAAGGAAACCTTCTGCATTGCTGATGGGAATGTAAACCATTACAACCACTATGAAAACCAGTATGGAGACTCCTCAGAGAACTAAAACTAGAAATTCCATTTAACCTAGCTATTCCCTTTTAGTTATGTTCCTGAAAGAGTTAGAGCCACAGTACAGTGATACATGCTACCCATGTTTATAGCAGCATGACTCATAATAGCCAAATCTTAGAAGTGGCCTAGGTCTATCAATAGATGAATGGATAAAGAAAATGTACTATTTATATACAAGAGTACTACTCTGTAGGAACCAGCCTACCAGCCAAGCTCGAACCTGACCAAGGGGTGATGAAGATGAAAAATAAAGGCACAGAAATAGGTTAAAATCTGGGGGGTCAGGGAGCTCCTGTCTATTGACATAGAGCCCCAAATGACTGGCATGCCTCGGTTTTACTCACACAGACAGGGACATGAGCAATTAGGGTTCCACAGGATTCATCTGTCTCCCATCTTCCATGGTACTTCTCCAGGTAACCAACTTAACCTTCGGTGTTTTTATTTTTCCCTGCAGCATGTTAGCACATCTGGATGCCCTCTTTCTCCCAGTGCTCACCAAGGAGGTCAATTGGGCTTCCTGGTGTTAACATAAGTTTGCACATGCTTAACTTTGTAAGAAAATGCTCAACTCTTCTCCAGAGTAGTTTTATCTTCTATCCATTCTGTTCATAATTTTATCTCAAAAGTTTCGATTCTTTTTTTTTTTTTGCTGGTACTGAGAACTGAATCCAGGGTCTGCACACTGACCTACATCTGTAGACATTTTTCAGTTTCTATTTTGAGATAGGATCTTGTTGAACTGAATTGCTCAGGCTGAGGGGAAACTTGTGATCCCCCTGCCTCAGCCTCCCAGCGTGCTAGGACTGTAGGCATGTACTATAATGCCAGCTTCCTCTCTCTTTTCTAACCAGCCCCCCTGTATTCTTAGCTGGTTCAGCCTGTACACTGTTCCTTGTTACGCTGCATCTGTTGATGGGTCTTGCCATGTTTGTTCAGTCTGTGAATATGGCAGATTATGCCAGTTGATTTTCAAATATTAACCAGCCCTGAATTCCTGGGATTATACTTAATTGCAATGTATTATTTTTAAAATATATTGTTGCATTCAATTTTTTGAGAATTTTTGTTTTGTTTTTTTGAGACTGGGTCTTAGTATGTAGTTCAGGCTGGCCTTGAACTTGTGATACTGCCTCAGCCTCAAGTGCTAGTCCTTGCTGGGATCACAGGCGTGTGCCACCACATCCAGCTTATTTTGAGGAGGTTTTACATCTTTATGAGATTTTGATTTGTAGATTTATTTTTAATTATTATCCTTATGTGGTTTTGTTACCAAGATAATCTGGCTTCATAAAAGAACTTGAGGCGTTTTCCTTCCTCTTCTAAATTCCAGGAGGGCTTCTGTAAAACTAATATTACTTTGCTCTTAAATGTTTGGTCAAATTAGCTGGGGTCCAGAATTTTCTTTTTCTAAGGTTTTTAAGGTTTTTCTTTTTTTAAGTTATCAGACTATTCAGTTTCTTCTTGGGTGAGCTTTTTTGTGTGTGTGCCAGGGCCTCGTACTTGACAGGCAGGCACTGTGCCACTGAGCTGCATCCCCAGCTATGGGCAAGTTTCGATAGTGGTCTATTTTAAACTACAAAATACATGAGTATAGAGTTATCTATACTATTCCTTTATCCTTTTTTTTTGGTACTGGGGATCAAACTTGGGACCTTTTGCTTTCGAGGCAGGTGCCAGAACCACTGAGCTAAATTCCCAGTCCCTCCTTTATCCTTTTTAATGTCAGCTGGGTCACGTGATATTCCCTCTCTGAGCGTGTATGCTTTAGTACAATAAAAAGATGAAGACACAGTAAAGACAGGGCATAACCACCTCCCACCATATCATCACTGATTTCTTCCTCTTTCAATTCATATCCAGTCATATACCAAGTCCCTTTGATTTGTTCTTACCAACATTCCTGGTTAATTTCCCCTCAGTCCCTCCGACACAGGGCCCTACCTATGCTAGTCTACTTGCCACCTAATCAGTCTCAATGCGTTTCCCCACTTTAATGAATCCTTCATACTGCTGCCAGATTTATCTTTTTAGATTTCCAATGGCTGTACACGGCCTGTAAAATAAGGTCCTTCAAATCTGGCTTAGTTTTGTATTCTTATAGTTCATTTTATTTGCCTAAACCTGGGATTTCTGAACACATATGGAAAAGGTTAAGTCATGAGTCTGCTAACGTTGATCATAACATGCTATGTGCATTCTTTTTTGAAAGCAAGGTCTAGCTCTTTTCGGGAGCACTGGGGGTGAACCCAGGACCTTCACACTGAGCTCTATCCTCAGCCCTTCTTTTGTTTTAATGTTGACAGGGTCAAACTAAATTGCCAGAATGGGCTCAAACTTGCAATCCTCCTGCCTCAGGCTCCCAGAATACTGGGATTATGGGCTTGTGCCACCACCCTACCATAATCAGCCTCTAGCTTTTTATTAGATGCTCAAAATGTGAAAAATGTGTTCAGGGAGTCTTTCAACTTAACCCTTATCTTTGTATCAAGAATACACTATGCCTCCTGCAACTGCTCCCACCTGAGTATAGAGTGATCACTCCCTTCTCTGAATTTAGATGCGCAATATTTTATAATCTAGTCTACCCTTTACATTTTACACATGAGGCAATGAGTCTAACACTTGGACAAACTGATTTGTCCAAAGTTGCTCTTGTAGAATTTGGATTCTTGTGCAACTGAGTTAACATTTACTTGCTACTTTTTGTGGTCTTTTTATGAATGTCATATTTTTCCAAAGGTCAGGAACTAAGCCTCAGAATTCTTGGAAAACCCCATCAGTACTGTCTTTGTAGCTGCTCAGACGTTTGCTGAGAACAGTGATAAGGAAAGTAACGATGAGAAGGAGCAATGAGTGGCAGGTACTGAGTAAGGGCCACATCTCTAAGGAACCCTAAGCATGTTTCGGTTCTCGTCTGTGTGTGGGGTGGGGGCCGCCTGGGGACTGAGAGCCTTGGGCACGCTAGGCAGGCGCCCCAGCATCGAGTCACATCTTCAGCCTAGAACCAAATTCAAAAGACGCAATATATTAAGGTAAGAGCTACATACCTGCCAGAACAGAACACGCAAGGGTCGGTGTGGGGAGAGCTACGGGCAGAGGCTTCTCAGGCGGAAGCCAATTTTCTATAAATGGAAAAATTCTAGGTAGCATTCGGAAAAAAATCAGGAGAAGCAAATAAAAGGGGGCGGGGACACAAGTATTTGGGAAAGGGAAAGGAGAGATTCGAATTTAAATCTACCACATCCGAGCCGTGCGACTTTGCTCACAATCTTACGGGCTGTGGTGAGGAGTAAATAAAATGCGGGCCAAGTGCTCAGTTCAGTGCCCTGACCCGAAGCGCCGAGGTTGCCACTCGGAGAAGGGGTTCCGCGGAGGAGGGCGGGCGCGGAAGCAGCCTCGGCGCCAGCCGAGGTTCAGAAACCCGCTGGGAGCGGCGGGCGGGGCTTCCGGGAGCGTCCCCGGCTTCCGGGAGCGTCGCTACCGGAAGTGCCGGCCGGAACTCAGCGCGGGGCGGGAGCGCTGGGCTCTGCGCTCCGGGCGGGTGGCTCCTCTGCGGTCCCGGGCCGGCTCCTCCCCAGGGCGCCTCAGACCCTGCGTCCAGACTCTGCGGTGCAGCGCACCCACCCGGCACGGGTCTCCCGGAAGTTGTCATGTGTGTGAGGTTGGTCCGGATTGCTAGCCAGTGCCATCTTGAGACTTCCCACCCAGCAGTGCGGCTCTTTCCGTATTCAAGTCTGCCCTTTCCATCCTTCACTGGAGTGTTAGGATTTTCTTATTTTGCGCATTTGTCTTTTGCTTTGGCTTTTGTGGTTGTTTCGGTACCCCAGCACAGTGCGGTTTTTGGTTATTGATCTACCTGGTTACTTTGTGAACCTTCATATTCTAATAGTTCGACAAATAACCCGCTAAAAAGATTTTGTCGGTAATACTTCGTCTGTAAATAATAATTTGGGCTTTTCCCAAGAATCCACTCAACACTGGGCGGTACATTAGTGCTCCTTATTTCTAGCAATTATTTCGATCGATTCCTGTTTACTCGTGATGTTTTCTACAGGTATTTGGTTAGGTATGTTTTGTGGGGGCTTTTGAGACAGGAGTCTGGGACTCGTCATCCTGTTTTCTGAATAGCTGGGTTTACAGTTGGTTCAGCCTCTGGGCCCCTCTGTGCTTCACCTCTCTGTCCTCTCCTCTCCCCCCCGCCCTCCCTTTCCCTCTGGGCCCTCCCTGGCAGTTTCTTTTCCAACTCTTTTCACTGTCAGTCTTTGAGATGATCAGATAGCTTTTCTCCGTTATTCTATAATACATTCTCTGAACTATCCTTAGAATTTGGTATTATTTCAGCATATTACTGTATCCAGGTTGCTGCTTCTTTAATTTAGGATTTGTGTGTCTGCATTCACAAATTGGATTGGCATAGGATTTTGTTTTGGTGCTCATCTAGTTTTGACACCGGGTCGTGCTGTGTCTCACAATGAGTCAGACAGATTAATTTCCTTTCATATGAAGAATGTGGAGGATCTGTTCTTTAGGTTTTGAAGAATTCATCTGGGCATAGTGACTTCCTAAGGCAGAGAGTAGGAGGGTTAGTTTTAATAGTTTCCATGGTCATTAAGAATTTAGCACTTTTGTGGGTGGTAGTGTGGTCCAGCGGTCTAAGGCGCTGGATTAAGAATTTAGCATTTTTTTCCTCCTGAGATAGTATTTATTTTTATACAAAATTGTCCATTTCATCTACATTTTCAAGTTTTCAAATTGCTATAACATTAGCCATGATACCAACATTTAAAAATATATTCTCAATCATTCTTATATGTTCTGTAGGAATTTTTCTTTTTCTTGATCAGATTTGTTGAGCTAGCTTTTGGTTTTACCAATAAAAGTTATTTCTCTTTCTTAAATGTATGCCTTCATTAGTTACTTATTTCTTGGGATTTAGCTTGTTATTTTTATAGAATCTTAAAAGCATAACTTTTCTTTAAAATGTCTAATATGAAACAAAACAAGCAGAAAATAATACAGTGAACACCTTTGTACCAACCATCTTTGTTTTAACATTTTCCCATACTTGCTTCCAACTTTCATATTCTACGTTCATATTTTAACGTTCATATTCCCTATGATCCTTGTGCAGTCTCATCCTCCTGTTATCCACTTCCTTGAATTTGGTATCTCATTCCCATGAAAGTTTATACATACTACAGATATATGTTGTTACCTAGCATGTATTGAGTTTTAAAATATAAATGTTCTGTAACTTGCTGTGTCACCCATAATTATGTGTGACATTTATCCATGTTGATTCATGTAGTCCTGGGGTTTTCGCTTTAACTGCTAATACAGTATTCCACTGATGATCATACTCCAGTTGACTCCCGCTAGTAATTTAAGGGTTCCTGGTTTCTGCCATAACGTGAGTTAATGGACATTCTTGCACACAGCGTCGTGGGCCTATGGCAAGAATTTCTTTGGCAGTGTGTACAGAAATAGAATTACAAGTTGAGGGGCCGGGGATCTAGCTGAGTGGTTCCGCCGCCTACCTCCCAGGTGCAAGGTCCTGAGTTCGAGCCCCAGTAGCCCCCCCCCAAAAAGAATTACAAGTTGGAAGGCTTTTCTTTGCTAATTTTTTTTCATGATTATACCAGCTTACCCTTCCACCAGAAGTGTAGAATGTTTGATCTACATGCAGGACAACAGGGGTTCTCCTCACCTCATTTGAGATTTTTGCTCTTTTCTAGTAAAGTTGAACTCACTTATAGGTCTGTCTATAAGTTTTTTTCATATTCCCTTTTTTTCTTCTGGTTTGATAATTTTTTTCCAATTTTTTCCCCTGTAATGGTTTAACAGTTACACACTTGACTGATGTACTGGCTACTCTTCTAATTTAAATTTTTATCTTTTTGTTTCTATGTGTAATCAGTACCTACATGAAGCAGTCTTATATATAGTGGTTAATAGTAGAGCCCTCGAGGGCCAGGGATTTACCTCAGTGGTTCTGGCGCCTGCCTCGCAAGTACAAGGTCCTGAGGTCAATCCCTGGTACCAAAAAAAAAAAGTAGAGCCCTCGAAACCAGACTGCCTACATTCACCTGGCTCTAATACCTATTATCTGTGTGACCTTTAGCTTATTACATAACCTCTTCTGTAAAACTGGGGTAAAACAGCACCTAACTTGAAAGGCTGTTGTGAGATGAATGTGTTAATATACCTAATGTTCTTAGGACAGTGCCTAACACATGGATCTCTCTGGTCACCAGTTTTCTCATCTATGAAATGGGCAGAATAACCCAGTGAGCAGCGTTATATTCAGTTACATTTTGTTTAGTACACTGAGCACCTGCCATATTCAAATTAGACATGTTTTGTGGCTCAAGGAGTTTGTGATCTAGAAAGGTAACAGACATGTAAATGCACGTTCAGCATAATGTAATCTTAACATTCTCCCTATGTCCTCTTTTGTCCCCCTTTTAATCTGTGCTTCGGAGTATTTTTTAAAGCATGAATCAGATTATGCATCCCTCTGCCTTTTCACTTCACGTTCACTTTCATTATACTTTACATACATGACAAATTCCTCACCACAGCCTCGGCATTAGTCGGAGCCCTGACTGCCTCTCTGAACTCATCAGGTGTCACTGTCCCTCTTCCGCTGGGCTCCTTCTGCACCAGCCTCTTCTTAGCTCTGTGACCCAATTCCTCAGGGGCCTCTGCCCGGAATTCTCATCCATTCCACCTGCTCTCCCCAGGGCTGACTCAGCTTTCAGGTTTCAGTTTGATTTGGTGAAGTTGTCTGTTGTAAACCACAGAGTTTACTCTGCGTGAGAAGGGGGCTTTGAACAATACCATGCAGCTCACGAGGCGGGGGTGGCTGCAGCAACACCCGGACACACTAGGTCTGGTGGCGTCAGTCGCTGCCGCCGCCACTCGGTAGGACTGCATTTCCACAGACACTGGTGGTCACCACGGGTGGCAAGGGTGGACGCGTTTCCTCCCTGGTCTTGCTCACTTCCAGGGTGGAGTTTTGCATGGTAGTGGCTCTTTGGAGGGCCCAGGTCACATGCCTGTTCTGTGGAGATCCAGGAGCATACTGTCTCGTAGCCAGTTCCTCAGACATTGGAAGAGTTTTCCAAACTTCTGGGCTTTTGGAAAACATTTCACGTGAACACTAAACATTGTGTCCTAAGTACATTTTTCCCACCCTAGCTCATTTATTCTTCCACTGTCCCTCCTGTTTTAAAGCACGTACCACAACTTACGTTGCGATATACTTGTTTGTCCAAATGCTTCATAAAACCCTGAAGTCAGAGCTGTCCCTCTATGGAGTTGCAAATATGTATATTTCAAACAGACAAAAATAGAATGTATTTTAGTCTTTAACGCAGGCCTCTTAGAAGAAAAAAGCATTAAAGAGGCCCCAAGTCACGATTCCCAGCAGCTCCCAGAGTTTTGCATTCCTCTTTCTCTCTTCTTTAATTCTCCCCAGTCCTTAGGTGGATGGATCTGTTTTGACTTTTCTCCATATACCTTGTCACTGGGCTCTCTCTCTTCAAATGTCTTGCCTGTTCCCTTGTTTTGCATTGCCAGCATCCGGAACTAGTCTGAGAGGAACATTTTCTCAGGGCTGCAGGAGAGAAGTTGAGAGGGAAGGTTTATCACACCAGGGAGCCTGGGAACATTTACGCCCTGATCATTTTTCTTTATCAATTGTAGTTACATTACAAATGGTAAAATACAGTCAAATCCAGCAACTGAGGGATGGCCAAGGTAGTGGAGCACTCGGGCTAGGGAAGGGTGAGGAGTAGGAGGGAGTGCTACTTTGGGAAGGCAGTGCAGAAGAGCCCAGGCCCAGAGGGAATGTTGAAGGGCGAGAAGTCACCAGGCAGAGGAGTTAGCAGAGAGGAAAGTATTCCTGAAAGTCCTGCAGCACAAGCTGAGACAAACACCAGGTTCAGGTGTAGGCGGTATTGCTAAACACAAAGTAGGAGCAATGTCAGGAAACCCTGGGGCCGGGGTGGGCACGATGGGCCTTACGCGCCACCCATAGGGGCTGGGATTCATCCTGGGTGAGCCCCTGTGTGGAGTGGGGAGTCCTACTCAGATTCCATTTTAGAGAGATCAGCTGACAGCACCGATGCTAGCTTTAAAAGCAGCAACACTAAAAATAGAACAGTTGTGAGTTTTAAAAAGATGTAGGCTTGAAATGGGTAAGTGGTATACAGTAGGGGCGAGCAGAATAATTTAAAGAAACTGCTGGAGGTCAAGTTGGTCATCAGATTATCAAGAATTTGGCAGGTAAAGAATCTAGTATAGAAACGCTGGCCTGGATGGCGCCATTAACCGCAGTGGGCGATGAGGACAGGTTAGCAGTGATGAGAGCGGGAGACTTCTAGGTGGGCTCTGGAAAGGTGGGTTTTAAAGCCCTGTGCCTGGAGATCCCTGGGCAGAGGTCAGCAGATGCCTGGACACCCGAGTCTGCAGCCTAAGAGGAAGAGGTAGTTGATGGTGGATCGACTGTCCAGCTGCCACAGGAAGCCTTTGTGCCTCACGGCTCCATTTATACTTGTATTCAGGACTGGCACTTGAACCTGGCTGTTAGTATCTCTTATTTCCCCCCAAATCACCAAATTTAAAGGTTAGGGATCAAGATTCAGACCTATTTATGGATTAATATGTGTACAAACTCCCCACCCTACTGTGATCCTTACATAGCTTCCTAGAGGAGGATAGTAACTCCCTCTCTATGCCTAGTGTATTGTGCTGCTGTTGTTGTTTTTGGTCTGGAACCAACATTAAACCAAAATGGAAATAAAATTTTAAATGTACTGATGCAGAATAAAAATAATTATATAAAATGAGAGAAAAATAGTTTACATGGATTCACTTTAAAAAATAAAAATCAAAACTCTTATGAAACACTGTTTTCACTTAATCACTATATCAGTGATAGAGCCCGAATTCCTAAACAAAGCATACCATGACATACTTTGTATACACTGAAGTTATGAACAGACAAAGCCAGTATTTTGCAAGTTCACTTTAAAATATTCTCCAAATCAACTGCTTAAAACTAATTACAACATGCATGATCTTCTGCTCCCAGGAGACAGAGTGACCTTGGACATGGTTAGAAAGAGACAAACGAGCAGAATGCCCCAGTCCAGCCTTGTGGGTTACAGGGTGTGTCTGGTTTGTCTGAGGTGATGTGTTGATCACAACTGTACGAGAGCTTGCCAGGAGCCACAGTGTAGTTCTCCAGTACAATTCTATTGTGCATCTATTTCTTTGAATTTAATCCTCAGGGATGATACCTGTGGTATATGAGTCTTTAGCATCTTGAAAATTCCTCAGGAGAAAGTAAGAAGGTTCCTGTCATTCCTAGAAGTGAGTTATACAATTCATGGCTCATCAGTGGGTGAACTGTACAGAAATTGTAAGACGTGCAGTTGCCCTTGGGCCCTGGGGCCATGGACTTGTCCTCAAATACTCAGGAGAACCAGCCCATGTAGGAGCAATGCAAGGGGCATAACAGTGCATTTCAAGTTAAGAAAACACTACTGTTTGGGTTAAGCTCAGGCTTATCAAGAGTCATTGGGCTCATCTTGATTCGAGTATATGTAGATCTATACGGAACGCGATCACGTCTGTTCTTCAGAAAGGAGTTTGGACTCAGACAAGAAACTTACAAGCTTAAGTACATGCCCATTCTCACAGCAATGTGTGACTTCAAACTGTCTCCAAAAAGAACACGAGCTCCTATGTTTAGATCCGATTAATGCCGAAGCATTTTCAGCTGGGAATTCTGCTACCTTTGTGTCCTCAGGGTTAGAGTGGAGTACCTGAGACACTGCACTAAGCACCAATAAGAGACAAGCCTCAGACTTCACTTTAAAGAAATCTTCTGTGAGATATAAAATATAAATAACAAGAAGGTATTCTAAGAGTTCTAAGTTTTCAACTGCAGCAGAGTAAAATGTATGAAGAAAACAGTACTTTGGAAGTTTTCAACTAACTTCAAAGATAAAAGACAAAAAGCCCAATACAAGGGCGCACTGAGTCTAAACCCAGCACGTGCGTCCTCCTCCACGCTTCTGGACTCAAGAAGTTTTCTTATCACTCCCTAAACGGGAACTAGAGCTCTTCCAGGTCAGTCAAGTCCACGGCCACTTTCAAGAACAGCGTGTCATCTTTAATGTAGGTGTTCCTGGCATTCTCCAACGTGGAATGAGCCACAAAGCGGGGGCAGCCAGATGCAATGTTCATGTCCCCATCGGGTTTCTTAAAACTGCTGCTATTGGGGTCAGCTTTGAAGGTCTCCATAATGTGGTTCTTTTTGCCACTCTGGTCCAAAAGCATCAGGGTCACCCTCTGCCTGAATGGCCACTGCAGCAGTGAGTCAAATTCTCCCCGCATCACCACAAAGTACAGGGACAGGTGTGTGCCCTTCCCGGACCCGTCCCCATTCAGATACGCTCGAGCGCAGAGCCGGTAGCCGCAGCGGCTGGTGTAGAACGGCTGGCTGAAGACGGACACCGTGTGCCCATCCACTGCCTCTCTCTTCTTCACCTTGTAGTCTGACACCTTCCAAATGAGCTTCCCGTTGTAGCAGGCACCCTCGAGCAGTTTAAATCTCTCTTCATTTTTATTCAGCTGTGCTTTATGAATGTTAATGTGGGCATCATGTTTGTTAGTCTCCCCTTCTAAAACAACTGCAAAGGAAAAAAAAAAAAAGGTTTCACACAGCTGAAAGGTGTCTTTAAAATCTGCCCAAAGAGGAATTTTGTTACCTAAAAAGAACTGGTCAAATTTGATATCCTAAAGATGAACTGATCTCAGTGTTCCCCTGTGGACCACTTGTTAATGTTAACTCAGTGAACACCATGTCTTAGCAAAGTGGTACCAAAAAATGGGAATGTGTACTCTTAAGGGAAGCCTGCCAAGGTGGGGAGAAGACACTTAAGCATTTGCCTGGTATGACTGGCATGAGCATGGTGAGCTCACCCTTTTCTAACCAGGATGCTTTTGTTTTTAACAGTGCTGAGCCTTGAGCCCCAGGCCTCGTGCTCACTAGGCAATCGCTCTACCCTTGAATGCTTCTAAATAGTCAAGCCCTTTAGTTTCCCCATACCTGAAACAGTCATCCCACCACATCTCTCCCTTAGCTTTTTCATTATTTCCCACTCTCCTTCAAAATCACTACTCCCAGTGTTTGGGATTTCCCACTCTCTTTCTAGCTGTTGCTGGTTCCATTCTGGGCCTCCCTGCTTTTTGCCTGAGCAGCCAGAATCTCACAAATAGCAGACTCAGACTTGTTCACCCCGAGAGATGGGACCACAGGCCCAGGTGTCTGCAGAAAGGTCACCAAGAGAGACCTAGAATGTTAGACGCACCTAGTCGTCGGTCATTGGTTTCTAACAGGGTGATTTTCTGCCTCACTGCATCCACCGCATCCACCAAAGTCCTCATGTCAAGTTTATGCTGCTGCTGGCTAACCGTCTGTGAGAGCTGACATACTTGAGCTTCCAGCCAGGCTGACTTGTCGATGTGACTGGCAAGCACCTTTTAGTATAAAATGGGTATTGAGATATTTAGTTAATATTTTAATAATTCATCAAGATTAAATTTTTTCAGACATTTCACATTTAATCAGTTCATGAAATGAAAACACAGTCGAGAGGAGAAGCTTCAGTGAGGATCCCAGAAAGGAGTCTTTAACTGTCCTCCTCTTCTTCCCCAGCGCCTGTTCCAGTCCTTGAGCTTCTCTTCAGGGCTCACCACCCTCAGCCCCTCTCCGCGTGGTCTAGCCCATCCCTGCTGTGCGTGCCCTGGCTGCCCTCCTCCTCGGGTCTCCCAGTTCCCTCTTGCTCTGAGGCAGAGCACATGCCCGGCAGGCCCAGTGCTTCCGCGCTCTTGCTCTTAGGTGAGAGCAAACCACCTCACCTTGCCCGTGCGCGTTAATGTTGATGGGGCGGTCTGCGTATTTAAGGAGGTCAGAATTGAGACAGTAGCATATGAGGGATTTCTTTTTTTCTGAACACACTCATACACAAATGTATTTACCTGGACATGCATATGTATGCAGTTGTGTACATATGCAATATATGTGCATGTGGGTGTACACATGCATGTACACATGTGTACATGCACGCACACATGTATGTGCACACACATGCATGCAGGTGCGTAGACGTGTATGTGTGTACATGTGTATATGCACATGTGTATGTATGTGTGTGAATATATAGAGAGACACCAAATGTTGAAATTAAATGGCCTAGATTTTCTCAGATAACCTAAATTTCAAATCATTGCCTTGAACCAAAATAAAAGATAATTTATTGATAGATAAAGCAGGGAGACAGATTGTTCTCAAAGCGGAAAAGGGATCAAGAGGTGAGGGGTGGGGGGAAAAGGGGTGAAGACGTGCAATGTGCATGTACCAACTTCCCACAAGGAATGTAAACATCATGTACATTCATGTACTAATGAAATAAATCATTGCCTTGAAATCTGTTCTTATATCTTCTTTACATCTTGAAATCTTTCACTATAAATTTTATAATGACAAAGCCATATTCATCAGAAATCCATTTGATTATTTAACATTCATAATTAACAAGGCGTTTTTGACTACATTTTAGTGATGTTTTCAGCATTTTCTTCCCACAAGAATAGTTTCACTTTGTTGCCTACAAAAGCAGAACTACAGATGCTCCCAATGAATTAGAAATAGAGTAATAGTCACACAACATTAATTAAAACCCTAATTGCCACAGATTATACGAGAGTATTGTATAAATGTTAAATTTACTGAGATCATTAAATGTACTGGGGCTAGGGCAGAGACGATCTCCATTCTTAGGAAATACTGGTGTGTGGAGAGGTAAAGGACAGTGACGCTGGTACAATAAATACTCAGAAATGGTTTAGAAAAAACAGGTGGGTGGGGCCGAGGGTGCA
The DNA here is from genome assembly GCF_053883595.1 of Heterocephalus glaber. NCBI lineage: Eukaryota > Metazoa > Chordata > Mammalia > Rodentia > Bathyergidae > Heterocephalus > Heterocephalus glaber. The sequence continues at coordinate 46,117,800 of NW_028258372.1, read as the reverse complement.
AATGATGATGTAAAGGAACAGAACGCCGACCGGATCAGGACACACAGATGTTCCCCGCACCCTCGTATTCTTGCAGTTTTAGGCCATATTTGAAGTTACTTCCACTTGAAAAGGTAGAAGGAAAGCCTCACTGCCAAGGAAAGCAAGACCTCCGCTCTGAGTGGAAAGGCCGCTCCTCACCTGTATGTTTGAGAGGACGCTTCCGTTTTTGCCAAACAGCTGTGCAAACTGCTTGAACTCCTTTTCGAATTTCCTTACAGTTTCTGCTAGCTGCTGGATTTTACTTTCTTTTTGTTCTAGGCTCTTATATAAGTCAGAAATCTAACATCAGAAATGTGAATAAAGAAAAATGAGGTCATTGAAATGCATACATACAAGTTAAAATAGTACTTGCAGGTAAGAACACGTTTCTAGGAATATATATATTTCTAGGAAAATATTCACAGGTAGATTCCTAAATAATTCTAGGAAAATATTTTCAGGTAGTTTCAAAAACTGAGATACACAGAATTTCATGTCAGCATGTTCTCTCCCTTGCCTGTTATGATGGTTCATCTAACGGCAGTGACATCACTTGGCTGAACTTACTGAACCGGTTCATTTCATCCACTTGCTATGCACTTATTAAATAGCCACAGAGTGCTGATACCCACACCTCATTAGATGTTATCCACTCACTATCCATAGTAATAATGGCTTAAGTTTGCTGAATTTCCACCACATCTGTTATGGTTTATATCTAGATGTCCTCCAATGCCTCATGCACTCGTGGGTAGGGCTTTGGCGAGGTGACTGGATCACGGGGCGTGATGATTTATAGCTAAAGGTGATGGGAGGTGAAGGCTGGTCTAAGGAGGTGGGTTGCCGGGGACATGGCCGGAAGGGCATCTCCCTCCGCTGCTCCTCCCTTCACTCTGCTTCCTGCTGCCCTGCTGGAGCAGCCATCCCCTGCCATGCCATCCTGCCTCTACTGTGGACTGAAACCTGTACAAACTGGGAGTCAAAATAAAGGTCTCTTCCTTTAATTTGCAGATGTGGGTATTGTGCTACAGCAAGCAGGGAAATAACTAATACAACACTTACATCCGTGAGCGCTCTTAATCCTCAAAGAGCCCTTAAGAGTTAGGTATGGTCCCACTTTTTCAGATGAGGAAACAGACGTATAGAGTCTGAGTAACCTGTCCAGCACAAAAGCTAGCAGGTGGCAGGCAAAATACATGAAGAGAATATTGAGAATTTGTAATTTATTTGAAGGAAATAACCAGAAACCCAAGAGTGGTTCTACACAACTCTTTACCCCACATCCATTACATGCAGTGCCTGCCAACTTTAACTCCTAACACAATACCAACAGGAAACTGCTAAATCCATCTTTCATTTCCTCATCTCATTTTAATATCACTGCAACCTTTCTTATTTCTCACTGGGTCTGTGACAGATAGCTTCCTTCCTAGTCCTATACCTTGTTTGCTGACACACACCAGAATATGAGTTCTTAGGAGATGAGGCTGGCATGGATCTCACTGTCCCCTGGAGCCCAGCACCTGGATGGGTGCCTGGTGCCAGCTTAAAAAATACTTGTTAAGGAATGAATGTATGAATGCTCTTTATCGAAATATGTATTTTCCTGCACTGAGCCATATCCCCAGCCCTTTTTCCATTTCTTATTTTGAGACAGGATCTTGCTAACTTGCCCAGGCTGGACTCAACCTTGTGATCCTCTTGCTTCAGCCTCCCGGAGTACTGGGATTGTAGGCTCGCTCCACTGCATCTGGTTCCCTGTCTTTAATCTTGTTCTCCTCCAATTCATATTCCATACTGTGACCAAAATAATGTGAAGGGACAAGTCTGGCCTTGTGCCTCCCCTTCAGTGGCTTTCTTTCAAAGGCCACCCTGGGCCCCAGTCATCTGCCCCTGGCCACTCTCAGCCCACGTGTTCCTGCCCAGGAAGACCCTGCATCTCTTTGTTCCCGTCAGGCCTATTCCCTGATACTTCCCTTTTCAGCCAAACTACCACTTCTTAAGCTGCTGCTCGAGGCCACAGCTCCGAAATACTTGCTGACTGGCATTCTCCACCCACCCGCCTCAAGCCGCACGATACCCTGTCCTCCTCACTGTTGTAACTGCTTTTGTGGCTGCGGTTTGGCTCCTCCATTCAACTGTTTCCTGGGCCGCATCTCCTCACTTCTTTACCCCCGAGCCTGGCTCGGCTCCTGGTGCCCGGCCAGGCCCCCAGCCCCACCTGCCTGCGCCTCTCTCCCCACCCTTACTTCCGCCCACCTTGCTGTCACGGTGCCCACCTGAGTGAAGAGCCTCCCGCCCACCTGCCCTCCGACTCACGGCGCCACGTCACTGCCAGGCTCCCTGAGGCCGGCTCTGCATCCCACTCACGTGGCCGCGTGCATGCCTGCACCTCCAGCACCCCGCGGCCGCTCACTCCTGAAATGCCCGTGCTGAGAGCTGAACTGGATGACCTCACCTCCCGCTCCCCACACCTCTGCTGACAAGTGTGGAACGGGGCAGAGAGGGCAGAGCAGCTTCCCAAACCGAGGGCCCGCGTGGAGCCAGCCTGCAGGCCGAGACCTTTGCTCTCTCTCCAACATCTGTCTTAGTTTTTAAAAAACCGAACAATTATCTGATCAAGTATTTTCCGACTTAAAACCCCCACTGGCCCCTTATCACTGGTAAACATGAGTTCGAACTTTTGGCCCTTACGTTCGTTTTGAAATGAGGCCAAGTATGCATGAATAAAACAATAATTGAGCACAGAATGTTAGAAACTCCTGGACTCCATGAAAGGCAACTGCAGTCTGAGTCCAACATAACAGCCTCCAGCCACTCCCTGCCTCACTTTGGGAAGCATCTGAAAATCTCAGCGCTTTAAGCCAGCAGCATCTGGTTTGCCTCCCTGCCTTGGAACAAGCTCTCCGTTTTTGGAATCCTCCTGCCACAACACCGTAACTGACCAATCTTTTCTTCCCTCAGATGCAGCCTGTTCGTCCTGCCTTCAAAAGCCTCCCACAATGTCCCCAGAGTTTTCTGCTGCAGCCTCTGTAGCCTAGGCGGTTATGCTGTGTCCCACCAGGCACAACACCTTGTCGGTTTACATCTGTTTGTGTTCCCTGGCTCAGCACCCCAGCGATGCACACTGTCCCTGATGTGGGAGGTGTCTGTTGGATGCATGGATGGATGGGTGTGGCAACTGTGCAGAAGGAATTTTCAAACAGTTACTGGGCAACATACCTTCTAGTCCTTCCACCAAAGTTACTGTTTCGTTGGTCTTTCTAACTTCCTCCAGGATCGGACTCTGGAGAACTCACATGCCCACTTTAGGACACAATCAGACATCATAAAATAATGTGCAATAGTAAATTCAACTCCTTCCCCAAAGACAGTTTCTTCCCACGAGGGCTTAAAAAGTCTGATCCTGCTGGGCATGGTGGTGCACACACACCTATAATGCCAGCACTCTGGGAAGTCCAGGCAGGAGGGTCACATGCCGAGGCAACCTAGCAGTTTAGCAAAGTAGTTTCTTAAAATAAAAAACTTTCAAAAACTCTGGGGATGTAGCTAAGTGCAAAGGTCCTAGATTCAATCCCCAGTACCAAAAATAAAAAGAGAAAAAAAGTCTGATCTTCTGAGGTGTTCTAACAAAATAATTAACTTTCGTAATCACCACTCATTAGAATCATCAGTTATTGAAGTCTATTCTGAATGCTCCAGGAACTGCGGCCTAATTTCACCTGATAAGCACAGTTCAGTGAAGCATGTAAATATGAAATAAGCCCACATTTATTGTGTTACAAAGCTTCTCAAAGGCAGTTTAAACTTATTTCTAAATTACTAACATCTATAATGCCTAGAAGAGTCAACTGGTGTCTTATGGTGATACTGACTTAACTTTAAAACATCCAACATCTAAGTGCCAGGTAGTAATCAAAAGGTTTGTGTCGAGGCGGGAAGATGTGCCATGAGGAGCACTGGACCCAGAATTGAGGACACGGCTTCAGGCTGAACCCTGCCACTGCCACGGCACACACGTCGCACTCCTTTGGGCTTAGTTACTACACCTATGGGATGAGAGGGCTGGAACCAAGAGTCTCAGAGGTGCTGCAGGTCCTAATGTTCTGATTCTGCTGGCCTGCCTGGCCGCCGAGGAGAGAGACACCTTCCTTCAGGGAACCCACACCGAGCAGGAGAAGGAAGGGCGGACACAGAGCAGGCCAGGCCTGGCGATCCACTGCCTCCCTGCAGATGTGGGCCCCTGAAGCTCACCTGCTCCTCCAAGCAGAAGTTCTTCTCCAGAACCAGAAGCATGTGTTCTCGCAAGGCTGACTGTCCATGCTCTTGCAGGTTCCCTCGCTTACCCTGGAGGACAAACACAAACAAAGTCCAGTTACTGAGAGGCCCCAAGAATGAAGGGGGCAGTGGGATATTCTGCTGAAGCAGAACCTCGGCAGCTTCGCTGCTTTAATTGTATAGATCCACCCATCTCCAGGTGGGTTGCAGCAAAAATGATCTTACGTCTCTTTTCCAGCTTTGGGATTCTACAGTGCCCACAGGGCAATCTTAAACTTAACACAGAATCATGCCCGTATCAAAACTCTTGGCCCTGATTTTCTTCCTTGCCCTTCCTGTGAGTTAGGTGTAATCACTATCCTCTCTCAGCAATTCCCTGTGTCCTTGGTGGATTCTCTTGGGTTAATTTTCAGCCTAGGATGATCTCCCTCCCATCAAGCACATGTCTACGCTGCCTCTCACCACTGCCCTGTTGTCAGGGGCAGAAGCCTGCAACCTAATTTCAGCCCATGCAAACTAACACCCATAAAAGCGTAGAATAATTGTGCAAGAAGAAATGGTTACTTCTCCCTTGATGGTTAAAACACTTATTTGCAGACAGCCTGTATCACTAGCAGAAGCCAAGGTTAGTGTTCCAGGTGGTCCATGTGTTCTAAGCAACGTTCATCACCAGTTTCCCTTTAGTTTAGGGCTGGCCCCTCTGGCGACAGGCTGTCCCAAATAAGGTTCCAGAGAACAACTCCCCCAGCCACCCCCAGCTGTGGTACTGAGGTAAGTTCTAGAATCCAACCCAGACAGAAGTTTGTGCCTGACTGTAAAGGTCTTTTTCAGAGCTGAAAGGCAGTAGTGCATTTCTGTGCTTAAAGGAAAACCCTATCATTTCTTCAGCTAAGACGATTACAGACATTCCTCATTTAACAACATGTTTAATGACTTACCACACATCTTCCTTGGTACAGTTCTGTACATCTTATTTATAAAGCCTCAATGTCTTTTTCTGTACAGTATATCTTGTTTATACAGTAATTTCTGCTGATTGTACTGCATAGTACAGTACTATTGTTTTATGTTCTGTTATATATTACAGTACTGTATGTAAGAGTTATGCAAATAAAAGCAAAGTCATCAAGCTGGAGTTTCCTTTGACCATTTCTTTGTTCTGAATATTGTCATGTACATACTCTATGCAGTTCCTCATTTAGCGACCAATTAAGTTAGTGACCTAGTCATAGGAACTGAGCTCCCCTGTAAAAGACAAATGTCTGTACTGGTTTGATAGGGTCAAATTTATGCATGCTTTGCCCATTTTTAAAAATGTTTTCATTAATAGTTTTTTGTAATAAACTTACGTTAAACAATGTAGCAAGATGCAGAATGAGAAGAACAGGGCTCTTCTCTCCATCTGCACACCCAGTTCCCTACGCTTACACACCAGTCAACAAAGGCAGGCACACAATGTTAACACAAATGAGACCAGACCACACCTATTTTTTTACACATACCTCATTCATTTTTATCAGATGTAGATTATTAAATACGAATATATTTAAATATGAATAATATATCATGATACAACTAGTACTTTTGTGATGAACTTACCAGTTGTTTTTAGCTTTGGGTTTTTTGGTATTCAAACAGTATTATAACATGTACCTTGTGTGTATGTGTGCTTGCGTACATATGTATGTGATCACTGTACACTTATGAAAGGATACTGTGACATAAATTCGTAGCAGGTTAGTGGATGGGTTCACTTTTTATGTTCATAGATACAATCAAACTACTCTTAAATCAGTGAATATTATAAAATGTCTTAGTCTTTGTCAATTTGATGATGAAAATCATATTTCTTGTTGTAATTTATATTTATTTATAAGTAAAATTGAGCATCTTTTTGTACATCTACCAGCCAGTTGGATTTTTCTTGAACTGTCCATATATTCCTTTTATTGTTTTCTATTTATTCATATAGAGGAGCTCTTTGTATAATAAGGAAAACAGCCCTGTTTTTGTCTGCTTAAATGTTTCGAAGCTTTCCTTCCAGTTTGTGGTTTGCTTTTTTTTTTTTTTTTTTTTTTTGGTACCAGGGATCGAACTCCAGACCTTGCGCTTGGGAGGCAGGTGCTGGAACCACTGAGCTAAATCCCCGGCCCTGTGGTTTGCTATTTAACTTTATAGATTTCAAAAATCAGGAAGAAGCTTAAAATATCTGTGATGAAACTTATCAAAATGATGGCTTCTGGCCTTGTGTTAGTCATCTCATAAACAGCTTATTTATTTTAAGAGTTTAAAAATCCATTCATCTTTTCTTCTAGTATTTTTATGATTTTAAAAATAAACTTTATTTTGGAGCAACTTTAGCTTTATAGAAAACATGGGATGATGATACAGAGCATGATATATTTCAATGATTTAAACTTTGATCCATCTGGAATCTGTTAAAAGCCCTGAAGTAGAGATCAAACTTTATTTTCTTTGGATTTAAATTTATTTTATATAACTTGCTGAGTAATTATTTTAAGGCTACAGTAAGCCCCCAACTTATGAACGAGTTCCGTTCTGGGAGCAAGGCTTGTAAGTCAGATCTGTCCATAAGCACACCTGTGGAAGTTCAGCCTCTGGTTCCTAGCTGCTTCACCAAGACCAGTCTAAGTGTTGCCAAGAAGGTATTTTGTGGATATGATGAACACAATCAGCCTATCTCACATAAAGAAGATCATCCACCCATACTGTGGGGAACCCTCATCCATGCAGGTGGAGGCTCACGAAGGAGAAGCACTTCTTTCGCAAGGCTGCAGCACAGGAACCCCAGCCTGAGTTTCTAGACTGTCGGCCTGCTCTGCCCTGCAGATTTTGGATTTGTTAACTTCCACAACTGCACGAGCCAATTATTTATATACAGGTGTTTCTGTGTAGAATTCCAGTATAAGCACAGTATTGAAATTGTCTGGATTCTAAGTCCCTAACCGTGAGTGGAATCGAAGAGTAGCATGGACTTGCCAAGCGACTTGCACACTAGGATGTAAAGGCAGAAACAAACAGGGGTCCCATACCTGTACAGCACAGCCGTAGGGCTTGAAAGGACAGTCTTGTTCGGCTTCTGGACACACAGCAAGATGTTCATCCACCTGTAAGATGGGCAGCCTCACGCTAGGGAAACGCCACCAAATCTCCACGCCTGGAGTGGCTGCTGAGAACAGGGCGCCCCAGGGCAGGAGAAGGCGGGGCCTGCAGACGAGAGCGCCTGGCCAGGAAGAGCTCAATGGGTCCTGAGGAGAGTTTGCAGAGAGAGGCAAGGGAGGACCCGGACGGGGCTCAGCCCTTCACATTTGGGTTCTACCAAACACACACCGCAGGGAGTGCTTAAACTATCTTATGTGGAACACACGGAGAGGATTATTTACAGTTACCTCGGTTCTTGGAATAATCTGCGAGCACTTGTTGGGACATGATACTGGGTACTCAGGACACAAGTTCTCCTCGTGATTCTGAAACAGAAAGTATGCTGAGACGAGACCAAGACTCCTCTCTTCCGCCTCGCTGCGCATGCAGACCTGTCTCCTGGGGATATGCGTCTGCAGCTCGCCTTCCACAGGCATTTACAAGATAGTCCCCCAAAGATTAAATGAATTCAATTAAAAAACTAAATGTTCTGAGTGTTTACACAGAACGTCAGAGACCACGGGGCTCTAAGAAGGAAGCCTGCGGAATTAGCAGGTGCCTCCTTTGGCATCTGGAAAAGGTGCCCACACTCGGCCTATCCAGTGCAGTCACAGTCTGCCGGGCAGTGTCACTGTCACCTGCCTGTCACCAGGCTCACACCACTCCTTCCACGTGCAGCAGCTGCTCAATGCTAGCTTCGCCCGTGATAAATGAACAGCATCCTGCCAAGAAGGCTTTGAGCTGCAGACCTGATTCTGTGCAGACAGCTTCGGCCAAGAACTTCCAGTGTCCCTCCCGCCTACTCCACCGCGACTGCTCAGCAGAGTGTGGTCCCAGGAAGGAGACTGCCCTGTCACCTGGAGACTGACTACCACTACGTCCTTTTTGCAGTAAAGGCACTTCTCCTCCCGGAACTGGCAGCTTGTGCTCAGGTGCTCCTGCAGGTCTCTCCGGAGCACGGCTTCCTGGCAGTTCTGGTTGGAACACGGAATGGCCTGGAACAGGCACTGCTGCAGGTGGTCCTGTGACAGACAGCAAGAGGCCAGTGGGCTGCTGGAAGGCCCCAAGAGGGAGAGAGCAGGGCCAGCTGTGCAGAAAGGCTGGCACGGGGTGGGAGATGTGGGGTCTTAGAGCTGTCAAGAAGGCCACCCACTGCCTCTGCAGAGGAGAGGCTGCTGGGACTAGAGGCTACAAAAGGCACCTTGCTTGGCAGGAACTAGGAGAGGGGCCCATGGGGCAGGGGAAGTGGCCAGGTGTATTTCAGACCCGGGGACTGCTCATCATATTGTTAGGTCAGTTCTTGGCTCTTTTCCTGAGGCCTGTCAGTTAGGTTCTTTGAGGACATTTTTATTTCTTTTGTGCATTCTCCATCCCTACCTACAACCCCTGGCCTCTGCACTGCACATGGTGGAAGATGGCGCAGAAGGAAAAGAGAGAAGGAGAAAAGGACCTATCCTGACTTAATGAAGGAAAGGAGAGAACTGAGGAGAAAAGTGACAGGTCCCCCAAGTCGGACCCCGGCCCAAAGAGGCCTGCTCCCCACATCCACGGGAGCAGAGGACACAAGAAGCCGCAGCCGCCCGCTGCTCCCCACCACCCTGGGTATCAGCCAGCCCAGCCCAGCACCGCCCCGCCGGGCTCTAAAATCTCCCACCCGTCGGCCAGTGCCCCCTCCCTACCTAAACTCCCCTGTGCCAGCCAGGCACGCCCTCCTCACAGTGCCAGCGGCCTTCTCACCCTCAGCCCTCTGCACCCAGACGGCAAGAAGCTCATGGCATGTTGCTTAGCCTCTGCCTGCCTCGGCGGTCTCGTTGTGCCTTGCTCTGACCTTACAAAAAGGAGCGGGGAGGAGGTTGTTCCAGAAGCAAGAAAGAAAAGGAGACAGAGGAAACTCAGGCTCATGGGCCTAGGAGGAGCCGAGAATTCTCTGCCTTGTAAAATCAGAAAATACTCCTAACCAGAGGATTAGAGGTCTGTAACATAGGATTCTTCACATTCTGGATTTTTTAAAGCAGGTAGGTCTCAATAAAAACCACTGGATCACTGCAAGTGACTGTGATGCCCAAGCTCCTCAAATCCTAGTGAATGTGTTTTCCTTTAAAACAGAGTCGGCAAGCAAACTATTCATTCACATCTTGTCTGTGATCACTTCCCTCTGGAGCTGCAGAGCTGCGTCATCACAACCGAGAGTGCACAGCCTGCAAAGCCTAAAATATTTACCACCTGGCTTCTACCAGAAACAGTTTGCTGCCTCTTCTCTGAAGGAAAATAGAGGGAACAGCTTTCCAGCAGCTGGATAAAGATGACAGCTATTTTCCTTCACCACTGGCAGTAAGAAACAAAGGATGATGATGACAGTCAAAATCTATATCTTCTCCAAAATCAACTGATCCTAGCCCTCCACTCTTACCAGGCCACATTCACTGAACTCTGCCACCTTTCAGAACCCATGCCTTGGCACACGAGGGGAGGGGACGAGGAGTGAGGGGAACCCAGAGGAGACAGGTGGAAGACGCCAGCCTGGTTCTCCGGAAGGTTCTGGTCTGGTCCCTCCAGCTGTGGTCCATCTGAGCCCCATTTCCTTTAGGCTCAGTGACAGCAGTGTTGGCAAAGAGGCCCAGGTCTAGGGCCTGCCATCAGAGCAAGTGGCCAAGGGCTGTCACAGGACGAGAAAGTTCTGTGACCCTCCAAAGCAATCCTTGGCTTCACCAGGAAATCCTTGTTATTTATCACCTCAGTGCCTGGGGGTTTGGAGGCACGATAAAGAAAAAAGCTGAGTCGCCTGAAATACACGTCCAAACCGGGTGGGTGTGAGGGGAAAATGTCAGCAGCTGCCAAGTAGTTCCCCGGAAGCCCAGAGATACCTGAGTCTTAGTCACCTGAGTGCCATCCGGCGGGCCACACTGCCAGCTCCTCGTTAACAGCCTTTGTGGCCAGATAAAAGCACAGCTCGGTGGTTTCCTTTGACAGGAACTCAACTCCCCCTCACTTAAACTTTCCCTACACCTGTTTGTTTGTGTCCCACACCAACGAACGCTTCGCCTTTCAACCACATCCTATGGCAGGCAGGCCTGTGTGATCTGCTTAGGTCACACACTGGCAGGCAGGCCCACACCTGAGCTCCAGGTGAGAGCACAAACACTCCACAGTCATGCCTGGCTCCTACCCCAGGGACCCCAGTCCTTCCCAGTTCCCCCCAAATGACACATCCTTGCCTGACTATTTCTTTTGCTCAGCATGACTCACACCTTTCTTGGTCTGATGACCCCTAACCCACACTTTAGGGCCTGGCATACCCAGCACGCCCTCCCAGTGCCCCCCACAAAATGCACCTCCTCATTCACACCCAGGCCTGTGATGTGCCTTGGCAGCATGTGGTGCAATCCAGGAGGAATCCTCAGAGGGTAACCCAGGCTCCCTCCACCCTGCCCACCCAGGAACTGTCTCATAAAGGGGCCTGATACAGAGGTGGCAAAGGCAAATATTGGTCATACCAACCTGATATCGTCCCAGAATCATCTTGGCATTACATCCAGGGGCATTTTTGCAATACACATATAAATTGAGGACTTCTCTTTTGCAGCAATTGTCTTTAAACACCTAAGAGACAAACATGTTAGGTCTCATGTACTCCAACCCTTTACAGGAATGCAAATGAAGCTATTATTGGTTTGGTCTTCAAGCATATCTCAAAAGTCAGATGGAAACTTCCACACAGCTTATGGAAATATCACTATCACCATTACCCTAAAAGGAAAGACTGCCTCAGAGACATGCTGATACATTCTGACAAGCCAGGTAACTCCGTGCTCAGCACTAGGGAAATCTCAAGTGAACTTCACCCCACACAGTGTGGACACTGGACATGGACCTACAGGACTGAACGTTTGCCCTGCTGCATTTTGGTCTTGCTTTGGACCCATTCCTGTCTATCTTCCTATTTCTACCTTTATTTTGTGCCACTGAATGTTGGAAGCGTTTCTTTTCCTCTTTACAGGGGCTTGCAGCTAAGAGTTTGCCTTAAATCTCAGAGGAGACTTTGGATTTGCACTTTTCAGCAGTGCTGAAACTATTAGACTTTGGTAACTCTTAGAGAAGCACTAAATCCCTTCTGCATAAAGGGATGCACATGAAATCTTTTGGGGGGGCAGAGGCGGAATGTTATGGTTTGTGTCTAGATGTCCCCTCCAGCCTCAGGCACTCCCCCAGAGATGGGGCTTCACGGAGGTGGCTGGGTCTAGGGTGTGTGAAGGTGGGTCAAAGGTGTGTGCTAACTGGATTAGTCCACTGATTGGTTCAGCGTTGTTCTGGGTGTGGGTACCGGGAAGCCCCGCCCTGGGTGTGGGTGGCACCAACCAATAGGCTTGCAGCCTGGATAGAATATAAAGGGAAAGACAGAAGACAGGCTGGCTGCCTTCTACCTGCCACTCCCTGAGCTGTTTCTCCTCCGCGGCACCCACTGCCATGCCCCTGCCTCGGAGCTGCCGATTGTGGACTGAAACTTCTATAAACTGTGAGCTGAAATAAACCTTTCCTCCTTTAATTTTGGGTGCCAGGTATTTTCTCAGCAACGAGAAAAGTAACTAAGGCACCTCTTCTCGCAGGAAACTCATTAGGGTATCCTAATGAGAAAGCGGTGTGGACTCGCTATTTCAGCACAAGACAGGGCTTGGCAAACTTTGCTGTTAAAGGGTCAGAGAGTAAACATTTTCAGCTTTCCAAGCCACATCACAATCATCTCTTGCCGAATTTCAACTCTGTTATACACAACACTGAAACAAATGTTTCAATAAAACATGCGAGGACACTGAAATTTGAACTGACTCTAAGTTTTGTGTGTCACAAAACATTATTTTGATTTTTAAAACAGATTTTTATTTTGAAATAGTTTAATACAAGGAGGTACAGAAATAGAAGGGTTGCCATGCATCCTTCTTTTGATATTTTTTTAGCCATTTAAAAATGTAAAAGCCATTTGTTTAGCTCACAGGCCAAGCAAAAATATGTGGCAGCTGGATTCCCCCCAAGGTTGGGTACATCGATCCCTGGTCTAGCGGGTGCAAAACACATCTCAGGGAGGGCAGAGAAAGAGCAGATTCAGGCCAGGTGCTCAGGAAACGCTTCCTGGAGGTGACGCCTGAATCTGGGCCACAGAACACTAGATGAAGAGAAGTGCATGTAATTAAAGAGAAGCTTTAAGGAGACAATTTTCATGTGAAACAACAGTTTCTGTTACGACTGTGTCTAGATGTCTCCCAGAGCCTCACGCTGTCGTAGGGGCCTTTTCAGGGGGCCTGGATCTAGTGTGTGATTACTAAGTCAGTCCGCTGATTGGTTTGGCTTAGTTTTGGCTCGGGTGCGAGTGCTAACCTTGCCCTAGGGTGGGCAGCCGCACAGGATGTGAGGGACAGAAACAGGGCGAATGTGTGCTCGCCTGCCTGCTTGCAAGGATCATTTCTCCTCTGCGATGCCCTCTGCCCTGCCACCCTGCCTTGGAGCTGCCGACTATGGACCGGAACCTCTACAAACTGTGAGCAAAACAAACCTTTCCTCCTTTAACTTTGGGTGTTGAGTATTTTGTCTCAGCAACGAGAAAAGTAACTAAGATATAACATAAAAATAACAAGGAACCAAAAGTCAAAAAACAAATTAGATAATTGGATTTCATAAAACAAAAAAAATTCTGCTTCAAAGGATACCATTAAGAAAATGTAGATAACCCACAGAATGGGAGAAAAATATTTGCAAATCATATATTCCTAAGAAACTTGTATCCACAATGTACCGTATAAAGAACTCTTACAACTCAACAATTAAGACAACCCAACTTAAAGATAGGTAGAGGAACTCAATAGGCATTTCTATAAAGAAGATAAACAAATAGTCAATCAGAACATGAAAAGACACTCAACATCTTTAGTCATCAGGGAAAGCAAACCAAAGCCACAAATACATAACACTTTACACCCACTAGGAAGACTGTAAATGAAAGACTGGGAACAACCATTTTTGAGGAGGCATTGGAGAAACTGGAACCCACATACAACACTGGTAGGAATCCGTGGAATGGTGTAGTTGCTTTGGAAAACTGCCTGGCAGCTCTCAGAATGTTGAACACTGAGTTACCACATTGCCCATAATTTCACTTAGCTACACATCCCAAAGAAATTGTTACAGCTGTGTCCAGATGTCCCTCAAAGCCTCACTGAGGCATAGGTGGGGCTTTTCAGAGGTGGCTGGATCTAGGGTGTGTGATGCTGGGATTAAGGGTGTACACAGTCCACATGGTTTGGCATCCGCCCTAAGCTATCTAGCCTAGATAGAATATAAAAGGGACAGAAAGAAGCTGCTATTGTCACTTGCTTGCTTTTGCTGTCTTTTGCCTGCCATAAACTTTTTCTCCTCTGCCATGCCACACTGCTCTGTAGCCAGCCAACTATGAACTGAAACTTCTGCAAACTGTGAGCTAAAAAAACCTTTCCTCCTGTAACTTTGGGTGTTGGGTATTTTGTCTCAGCAATGAGAAAAGTAAAACAGAAACAAATACAGGTCCACATAAAATCTTGTACATGAATACTCATAGCAGCATTATTCATAATCATCCCAAAGTGGAAACAATCCAAACGTCTATTAACTGATGAATGGATTTTTTAAAATATAGTATAGCCATACAATTGGATGGTATGCAGCAATAAAAAACAATGAAGCACAAAACATTTTATGACATGGGTGAATCTTGAAGATGGTAGGCTAAGTGAAAGAACTTAGACACAAGGCCACACACTGCATGATTCTATTCACATGAAATATCCAGAAAAGGCAAATCCACAGAAGCAGAAACTGATTAGTGGATTCTGAGAGCTGGGAAAGAAGGGAAGGGAGTGACTCCCACAGGCGAGGGGCTTCTCCCTGGGGTGACAGCGACACCAACCTGCGAACACACCGAGACCCACTGAACTTCTCACTTTCAAAGGTAGCCTTTATAGAACGTGAAGTTTGTCTCAATAAAGCTCTTACTGAACAAGGAGGAAGTTTTAGGGATTGACCATACAAGAGCGTGAACTCAAGGAAACAGGACGCCCCATTTCTCCCAGCTGCTCAACATGGCTGAGCTAGTGCGGGAAGGCGCAAGGAGCAGGCAGGAAGGCCCTGGTCAGTGAGGTGCAGGAGCCTCTGTCCAGCAGGCCGGGGAGGAGGAGGCAGAGCAGTGTGGACTCCAGGCGCCCTCAACCACTTCCCACTCCCAGCCCAAGGACCCCGCCTCTCCTCCATCACTAGACCAAAGCAGCGATTTTCTTACCTCCTGAGATTTGATCACCTCTTTATCTACAGGGCAGATTGGCACTGCGTTTAATTCTCTGAAGAGAAAAACAGAAATAGAGCCATGGTCAGTGTCCAACCTCCACAGCTCTTCCCAGAGCGGCCCAGTGCTCCAGCCACACCCCATCCCGAGCACGGCGTTGCCCCTTCTTCACACGTGGTCCCTACCTGGAGGTGCCCCACTGCCCCTCCAGGAAGCAGTCGGCAGAGCCCCCAGCCAGGGTTAAGTGCCCTGGCTTCTGACCCCACTGTGCAGCCTCCACCCCCTTTACTAGACTGGGACCCCTGGCAGGCTGACACTGTCGTGCTCCACACTGCGTCCTACTCCTCAGCTCTAGACACTGGAGCTTGCTAAGCAAAGTGCCTGGGAGGCACAGTGCCGCAGGGATGAGAATGTGCTGTAACTCCTTCAAGGTGGGCAGGGTATGCTTGCCTCACGGCCTGTGGAAGCCCCACCGCATGTGCAGTCTCTCCAGGTCCCCTCCTTAAGATGGGACGACCCGAGCTGCTGCAATTTGGAAGCTGGATGTCTCCCAAAGGCCCGTGTTAAAGGCCTGTCCCCAAGGAGCTGCTATGGGGAAGCAGGGCCGGTTGGGACGTCTGTGAGACACAGAGACCGTGGCTTGGAAGGGGGCAGTGGAACCCCAGCCCCTTCTTTTCTCCTTCTTCTGTTTCCGGGCTGATGAGCTCAGTGGTTTTCCCACACACCATGACATGATACGCTGCCTCACTGTGGGCCCCAAATGGTGAGACCAATAAATCATGGCCTGGAAACCCCAAAACTAGGAGCTAAAATAACCTCCTTGTTTTATTTTATTTATTATTATTTTTTTTAACCTCCTTGTTTTTTTAAGTTCATTGTCCTGAGTACACAGTGATGTAAGGCTGACCAACACACAGGCTTCCAGCTGCCCGGAGCCCAGCAGCCATGGCGGCAAGGTACGGATGGAAGGACAGCACCTCTGCCTCAGCGCAAGGGGCATTCAGGGTAAGGCGGGCACAGGCCACCTCCTCACAAAGACTGCACCTGTGGCCTGCTGCCCCTCCCAGGACACGTGGGGCCTGGATTCTAAGAAAAGGTGAATATGCATAAGTGAGGGCCAGAAATGTAGACTGCTCTCAGGGCCTAACATCGGGGGCTGGGAGAGCCCCTCCACGGTGGCCCCACAGCCAGGCACACACTACAAACACCGTGCCTGCCGGCGGCTGAGCAGCCAGGCTGGCTCCTGGGGGCTGTCCTGCCCTCACCTCAGGGACAGGATGCAGTGCTGGCAGAAGCGGTGCCCGCAGCCCGTCTGGTGGGGGTTGTGCAGCACCGAGTGGCAGAAGGCACATTTGTAGCGCTCTTCCAGCTGCTCCACAAACCAGTACTCTGCGTTGGGCTCAAAGTCCAAGGAAATGGAGTTGCTGGAGTTCTGGCGGATGAAACCACAGGGGACTCCGCCTTGCTCCTCCCAGTAAGCCATCCTGGGGAGTCAGGGGAAGAGAAGGAAAACTGAATGTGAAAATACCCACTGCAGCCCTCAGCTATTTAAAGACTTGATTCATCATCAGTGAACATCAACCACATGGCCACTCTGTTACGATTCTCCAGCAACAATATTAACTTCCTGCCACTGGGGGCTCCTGCAAGCGTGAGGTGATTTTGAGGCTGATCCAGATGACTTCTAGCAAGAATCTATGAGACGTAAGCTCTTTGTCCCTCAGCCTTCCACAAGGTGCTAAAAATCCTGTCTTACGGCCACAGGCCCAGACTAAACGTGGCCAGGTGCTAACTACATCACAAATCGTTACCAACTTTTCTTCGAGATGGAGGGAACCGAAACAAGTGTTTCGTTAACACTTTTCGGAGCAAGAGTCCTGCACAAATACCGGCTTGCCGTCCACCTTCAGCCCTCCCTCTGCACGCGCAGCTCTCCCTCCGCCGCAGCAGACCAGGCTGCCGAAGCCCGCCCTCACGTGGCGCTGGAGGAGGTGGGGTCTTGGCAGGTGATGAGGTTGTGCGGTGGAGCCCTCATGAGTGAGGTCTGTGGCCTTGCAGGAGACCAGAACTCCCCTCCCCTTCGTGCGGCCACACCGCAGGGCAGCGGAGGGCCCGCCGGAACCTGACCAGGCTGGCACGCCGATCTCAGGCTCTGGCCTGCAGAACTGTGAGGAATAAACCTGTCACTTACGCTACGCACGGCAGCCCAACTGAGGCGATGCCAAGTCACAGCTCTTCTTGCCTGAGCTAACTGCGAGCCAGGAACTGCTTTCTCCTCCACTCCATTCTCTGTGCTGGAAAGCCAGGGTGATATCTCCGAGATGCAAGTATGGTCAAGTTACCTCCCTCACCTCTCAGTGGCTCAGTCACGCTCTGAGGGAAACATCTGCCGTGCTAAGCAGGCCACGGGGCTACATCCTTCCCACGGCGCCGCACTCAGGACCTCCCTCCTTCCTCTTGATTCCTGCATCCCAGCCACACAGGCTTTGAGGTCTCCCACATGCCAGGCTCTCTCCTGCCGCAGGGCCTGTGCACCTGTGCACCTGTGCTGCCTCCATCTGGAGGGTGTCTTCTGCCCTCCTCGGTCTTCTTTACTTAGTTAACTTACACTGCTGCTTCCGCTTCCAAGGGTCCTCGTCTTCCCACAAGCTTCTCTTCCCCTGGCCTGACAGCAGACAGCCCTACTCGCCTGTCTGTAAGACGCCATGTGGCCTTGGGAAGGGTTGGGAATGTAGGTGGACGAGGAGGAAGATTTTTCACTTTATAATCCTTCTGCGTTTCTGAACATGAGTGCATTACCAACTCAAAAATAAAAATATGAAAATAAAAACAACACCCACCAAGTCATACTGCTCATTAAATCAGGCTCCTTTCCCCAGAGCAGTACCTGGCTTGGGATCAGAAGTGCACTGTGTGTTGTCTGAGTTCCTCAGTGGTGCACAGTTTGCGTCCACTCCTGCTCATCACTGCATTTCCCACTTGCAGCCCTGCCCTGGCCTGGAGAACAATTCAGCTATGGGTTGAATTAATGTTTCTGAATTTTTTGGAGGAACTCTCAGTAGTGCAGCTGTATTAGTGCTGGCCTCTAATACAGAGAATTTTAGCTCCTTTTTGTGCAAGATTTCCCCCAGCTTTAAAACTGTGATGAAAGCTCTAGACCTTCCTCACAGATGCGAGGCCTGGGGTCCTTGCAGGGGATTGGCCTCGGCCTCAGGCCTGTGTGGTCTGATGGCCCCTGAGCCCTCGTCTCTCCTGCAGCTGAGGAAGCTCACCTGGGCCTGCAACCTTGTGTGGCCTAACGAGTGGGGCGAGAGAAACGGCCCCACCTGCCCTCGGGTTGTCTGCTGGTGTCTTCCCCACGCCCTGACTGGCCTCTTGTCCAGCTGCAGCGCTCGGAGTCTGTGGTGTGGCCAGGGAGAAAGGAGCAGAGTAAGCAACGGGCCTCTTCGGGCAAATAAGCCTCCTCTCTGGGAGACGAGAGGGTGTTTTCAATCCTGAGGCTTGAGGTGAAAGCCCTGCCTCTTCCCTTCTGCCTGCTTCCTGTGAAGCTCCCAAGGGTGGTAGGCAAGCAGTGTCAGGCGGGACTATTCCCCTTTCAGCATGGTTTGCCCTTGGGGGTCTAACTGAAGTTTTCATTCTGAAGAAGAGGCACAGCACACGGTCTGCAAGCATAGGCCTCATGACCAAGGCCCTTTTTGTGCTGGCAGATGGGAACAACCAACCTCATGCTGGCCCCGAGGGAGGTCACTGTGCCACACCCTGAGCCCTGTGCCACGTTCTGCACCCCTCTGGGACTCCTTACTGGGACCAGGATGTGTCTGTCACACAGCAGCTACACATGGACGCTCAGAACTGCACCCTAAAGTGGCAGCAGGGACAAGGGCCAATGGTACTCGAGTCCCTCCACGGCCTCTGTCCTCCCCCCTGTGTGAGGATCCTCTGGGTTCATCCACCTTTCTCTTTAACTGTAGTTCTCAAACCTTTGGGTCTTACTTTTACAGTTGCTATGGTCTGAATATCGCCCCCCCAAATTCCTGTGTTGGAACCTAAGAGCCAAGGTGACAGTATTACCAGGTGGGGTTTTAGGAGGTGGCTAAGTCGTCAGGGTAGAACCCTCGAGTGCCAGATAAGCAACCCTAGCAACGAGCAGGTGGCAAGCTGGCTTGGCTCCTGCCCTTCTGCGTTTCTGCCATGTGAGGCCATGGCAGCAGGCACCATCTGGAAATAAGAACCTGCACCGCACACTGTGCCTGCTGGCCCCGTGATCTCTGCCTCCCAGACTCCAGAGCAGTGAGAAACAAATCTCTGGTTTTCACAAATATCTGGTCCGAGGCATTTTTTAAGGTATTTATGAACTGTGATCATATTCTTAAAAACCGAGGCCCCAGCCAGGCTTGGTGGCATACTCTGGGAGGCTGAGGCCAGAGAATAGCAAATTCAAACTCAGGCTGGGCAATTTAGCAACTTAGTGGGATCTTGGCTCCAAATTTAAAAATTTTGAAAAGGTCTGGAGATGCACATCAGTGTGAAGGTCCTGGGTTCAATCCCTAGTACTTCCAGAAAAAATATTGAGGTCTTAAAGACCCAAAGACCCATGGTAGCCAACACAGTCTCGAAGGGGAAGAACAAAGAGTGACACTGTTTGATTTCAAAACTTATTACAAAGCTACAGTAACCAACATGGTGTGGTATTGGGGAAGAACAGATGAACAGACCCCTGGAAAAGAAAGAAAAGTTCAGAAATACACTATTTCCCTGAAAATAAGATCCAACCAGAAAATAAGCCTTAGCATGATTTTTCAGGATGCTCCTAATATAAGCCCTACCCCAAAATAAGCCCCAGTTAAGATCATCAGCTAGACAGACGCATTCAGTAGGTCCCTTGCAACACATGATGGAGGAGTTGAATTATAAAATAATATTAATATATAACTAAACATAAATATTATTGACAGTAATACTTAAATGATAATATAAATTATAACTATTTGTAAACACCCAAGCAGGCACCTTTGAAGGAGAGGTAAACAGCTATGTGAACAGATGAACTCTAGACTTACTGCCGAGTGACCAACTGGAGCACAGACAGAATGCGTGAGTCATGTGTGCACTTGATAATGGACAGACATGGTTGTGTCTAATGTGAATCTTCATAACTCAATACATCATGCATTGTAGCAATGCACTACAATTAGGCTACAGGGACAAGTACTCATTTAAGGGCGGTCTGTTGCTGCCAGAGAGGTTGGGGCCAATGGTTCCACAGGAAGTGGAGTCCCAAGAAGCTCAGGCCAGGATTTGGGGTCTGGAGAGGTATGAAATGTGGATTTCTGTACATGGAAAAATAAGACATCCCCTGAAAACAAGCCCTACTGTGTCTTCTGGAATAAAAATTAATGTGAGATTCAGTCTTATTTTTAGGGAAATACAGCCCCACATAAATACCATTAACTGATCCTTGGCAAACCAACAAAAGAAGCGATACCCAATGACGAAAAAATAGTGTTTTCTTTCTCTTTTTTTTGGTTCAGGGGATAGAAGGACTTGCGCTCGCAATGCAGGGGGTGGAGCCACTGAGCTAAATCCCCAGCCCTAAAGACAGTGTTTTCAACAAATGTCACTTGAACTGGACACTGACATGAAAAAATCTAAACACCGATCTCACATCCTTTACAGAAATGAGCTTGTAAATGAATCAGGCATACATATACAATGCAAAGACTATAAAGCTCACAGAACATAATGTAGAAGGAAAATCTAGATGGCCTTGAGTTTGGCAATGACTTTGAAAACACAACACCAAAGCATGATCTGTATAGAAAGAATTGACAATTCCACTCAGTTTGTTGGGAACCAAACTGCCCTAAGAAAAAACCTATTTTTTTAGAAACAAAGACTTTTAATATGAGTTATATTCTATGATATTTACCATCTGAGATTAAAATTAAAGAATTTAAAAATAATTTTTAATTAACTTCAAGATAATAGTAAGCCAATAACACGTTAGCATAAATAACATTTTTATGAAAAAAACATTTTCTCAAACGAGAAAAGAATCAGTGAGCAGAGTGGTCCTTTTTCCAAGTTTGCATCTCTTCAGTGTCTGCCTTCACAGAGAGCTGAGTGTCCCCGTGTGCTCTGGCGTCACACATCACCCTGCTGGCAGACACCTTCACGCATGCACTCGAGGAGGAAGAGCAAGGGGCATGGCTGTCTTGGTGGTGCCACAAGGACTGCTCTGACGCTGCGTTTCCCCAGAAGGGCGTCGGGCAGCCTGACAGGCGGCTGCTAGCAGATGTTTAACCCAGTCAGGCTCCCGTCTGCAGCACCCACCACGTCTGTGGTTAAAGTCTCACCACAGCTGGTTTCGAGAGGTCACCGGACCCCAGCTGGAAGACACCAAAGTGGCTCTTACGGCAACGGCCCACGCATGCGTACCTAATGAGGTGTTCCAGCACCCCGGGCCCCGGAGCACACTTGGGCACCACTGCTCCACAAGGCTGCTGCTGCTCGGGCCTGCGTCTTACTGGCTCCACAATGGCGGCCCAGCCCGTGACTCCCGTGGTCTCCTGCTTGCTGCTGCTCAGCCAGCAGAGGCCCGGGGTCTGGACTCCCAGCCTTCTTCTCCCAGCCCCTGCATACTTCCAGGTCCGTTCACCTGGCCTGAGCCAGCTGCTGCCCTGCTCACTCCCTAATCTGTTGTCTTGTTCAGCATTTGTTTTCACTACACATTTTCTAAAACCCACTTCTGTTCAGCTATAAAACGGGAATTCCAGATGTTGTCCCACATGAAAGGGGTTTGCTGTGTCCTCGAGCAGGGTCTCGCTCCTGCCTCTGAAGTTTCCTCAGGCCTCCGCCCACCCTGAGTTGATCAGAGGGACAGCACAACCGCACAGCTACCAAGGCTGCCATCCCTGCTCCACAAACATGGTTCTCTAGTTAAGTGGCTGCCTCCGGCTGGTCCTCCGTCCTTCCCAGGGAGCTATTTCAAGGCGTGAGTAAGCACTCCACTTATTAAAACCTTTCCCTTGGTGCATAATGGCTTATGTAACAGAACAGCAAAGGAGTTCAGTTCTTACAAAAAAGAAAAAGATCATCAAGACCACTAATAATAGAGCTTGCGTGCTGCTTTCCGCAGTCAGCAGCGCTTTATTCTTGCCCTTGGTGGATTACGCGCGGTAGCTCTCTTGCTGTGGCGGTATTAGCTCAAGCCAAGAAAGACCAAAGAAAATCTCATCCATCTGCTCCCTGAGAACTCTTACTGAGTTCCTTTTAGATGTCATTTTTTCATTTTATAAATGGATACATTTTTTTCACAAAAATGATTTTTTAGGAATTCCAAAGGATAGCTGTGGTTGTCACAATTTAAATTATTTACTCACAGTTACTTTTGATTCATTTCGGGGGAACTCACAATAGTCTTGCTTTCTGCAGCAGCATGCACACGTTGGTTTAATCTCAGGTTTAACAAAGAAAGGTAGATCTTTATCCACATCACCTCCGGAGCCTGCTGACACCCTATTTGGATTCGGGAAAGCCTGAAAAATTTGGGAATGTTTTTACATACTTTGTTATAGTTCCTAAGATCTAAGCCCAGGAACTACGTTTTTCCAGACCTGACTCTTGGGGAGTTACTGGTCACTGCAGGGCACAGGACCCATCACCTGGGCTCCATCTGGCCTCTGCCATCATAGCCAAGAGGCTGGGACACGGCGGCCTGACAGCCCATGGGTCCCTGTGCTCCGTGGTGACGTACTGTGCCTCCTCCCGCCATGCACTGCGGGGGTGACACTGCTGCCGCCCTTGAGGCCCGCTAAGGCAGAGAAGCCTGACATGAGAGCAAATGCCACCAAGGGAGACAGAGGAACCGTGCTAGGCCTGGATGAGGGACCGCCAATGCTGGGGTGCCTGTGCTAGTTTCACTGAGAAGAGGGAATCTCAGCTGGTCTCAAAGAAAGGGGCATTTCCAGACGGCGAAACGTGAAAGAACTTCCCAGAGGGTCTGTACAAGTCCTAGAACGGTTACGAGGTAACCGTGGCCAGAGAGGAGTTAGAGGAATGCGTGCTGTGTGCCCGTTTGCCCAGCTCCGTCTCCCGCTCCTGCTGTGACTCTGCCTGCACCCCGCCTGCTCTCTGGTGTGCGGAAAGTGACTGGCCCACGGGAGGTGAGCTGCTGTGCTGCTGGGAGGCAGGCTCTGCTCAGCGGGCACCGGTCACTGGGGACGCGGCCTGCAGGGCGCACCTCCCTGCCTGGCTCCGTCCTCCCTCTCTGCTTCCTGGACACGATGGGCTGAGCAGCTCTGCTCCGCCAGGCCCTTCTGCCAACCCACTCTGCCTTGCAGCTGGCCGACCATGGACCGGAACGTCTACAAACTGAGCCCAAATAATTTCCTTTAAGGTGTGGGTGTCTGGTATTTTGTCCCAGTGACAAAGCCATGGGATGAGGGTAGACCCCTCAAAATCTGTCTCCCAGGCCCCCTGGCTTCTGGCTAGGTTCCGCTAGTGGGAGGCCCTGGCAGGAGATGCAAGCAGAAGGGAGAAACCGTGGGACTCCCCCTGAGCCCTGGCACTGGGCAGCACCCCCGCACAACTTGGTCTCCTCCAGACTTCAGCACCACAGACGGGTGTCTCTGAGGACCAGCTCCCTCCGGCAAGGCTGGCCCAGCACACCCTGTGGCAGGTGCAGTGTCGACTGCGGCTCATCTCACCCAGTCTCCTCCTGCGTCTACTGTTGGGCTTCCGGCTTTGCCATTGCTCCTGACTTCTGTGCAGCCTGGCTCTGCCGGCAACACCTGCGAGGCCTGCGAGGTGCCAGTGTGCAGGGAGCGGAGGAGCGTGTGATGCTGAGCCCAGGATGAACACTCAGCCCGTGGTTCTGATCTTTTCAGGTAGACATGGAGGGCAGCCCGTGGGAATTATAGGAAGAGACTTGTGTAGAGTAAAGGAGGACGGGCCTGCAATCCAGCACAGGAGCCAACACCATGAAGGATCCGTGAGGTAAAATGTGAAGGTTTAGAAGTGGATTCTCAGGGAGGGAAGGACAGGAGCGTGGAAGGCAATGCCCAAGTTTGAGGACAGACAGCAAAGCACAGATCAGGGCAGATCAGGACAGATCAGGGCAGATCAGGACAGATCAGGGCAGATCAGGACAGATCAGGAAAGATGAGGAAAGATCAGGGCAGATCAGGACAGATGAGGACAGATCAGGGCAGATCAGGACAGATCAGGGCAGATGGTCAGGACAGATCAGGGCAGATCAGGGCAGATCAGGACAGATCAGGACAGATCAGGGCAGATGATCAGGGGAGATCAGGACAGATCAGGACAGATCAGGGCAGATGATCAGGGGAGATCAGGACAGATGATCAGGGCAGATCAGGACAGATCAGGACAGATCATCAGGACAGATCATCAGGGCGGATCAGGGCAGATCAGGACAGATGAGGACAGATGATCAGGGCAGATCAGGGCAGATCGGGACAGATCAGGACAGATCGGGGCAGATCAGGGCAGATCAGGACAGATCAGGACAGATCAGGGCAGATGATCAGGGGAGATCAGGACAGATGATCAGGGCAGATCAGGGCAGATCAGGACAGATCAGGACAGATGATCAGGACAGATGATCAGGACAGATCATCAGGGCGGATCAGGGCAGATCAGGACAGATGAGGACAGATGATCAGGACAGATGATCAGGACAGATCATCAGGGCAGATCGGGACAGATCAGGACAGATCACGGCAGATGAGGACAGATCAGGGCAGATGATCAGGGGAGATCAGGACAGATGATCAGGGCAGATCAGGACAGATCAGGACAGATGATCAGGGCAGATGAGGGCAGATCAGGGCAGATGTACCAGGGAGCCAGGGTACAGAAGGGGCCCCCAGGGTCGGGCACCCTCCTGAGTCTTAGCAGAAGGGCACAAGCGCAGGCTGCAACAGAGAGCACACAATACCAGCCTGTAAAATTGGAAGGCTTTGCTTTTAGCGATAAATCCCTTTGCCAATTTTCTCGTGCTGAAAACATGCACACCATCCCCTCCTCTCTTCAGCTCTAATGAAGAGGGAAACTAGGGCTACCAGTCTGAAAGGGAAATGCAGGTGCTGGCCCAGAAGGTTCCCACCAAGGAGGGAGCGGCCTCGACCTCGGAAGGCGGTAAAGCGCCCGGTCCACTGTCTCACAAAAAGCCCTCGTAGGCCTGAAACAGGAAAGACAGAGACTGAAGGCAAAGGCCTCCCCGTCTCCTCAGGGCTAGCGGGGAATAAGCCTCCCGTTCACCAAAACCACACCATGTTTCCTGGGGGCAACAGGCAACAAGGATGTGGGGGAACAGAAAAAGACAGCGACATCTCAGGTCTCTCACTGCAAGACATCACACGAACTGCCAGAATGACGCAACTTATCATAGACTTACATAAATTGTAAGAGTAAATCATAAAACTATAGCACTCCTAGGAATGGCCATGTTTCCTGTGTGAGTCCAGGGACTCATTTAAACCTGCCCAAAGATTGAAAAGCACTTTGAATATACTGCACACCATTGAACTGGACACTTTTAGTTGGCTAATTTTATGTTGTGTGAATTTCACCTCAATCAAACAAATAAAGTGTGTTACACTTAGGACTACTAGGAAGTCCCATTAAAGATGAAGAATTCGCCAACCAACACAACAACAAACCTGCTAAGGGAATCAAAACTTTGTCACTTTACAAATAATTTCCTTGCTATGTAGTAACGGTGTTTTATGCAATAGGCTTGACTAGGCAGGAAGGTAAGATCTGGAAAGATAAGTGCTCCACAGACAGCACAGGGAAAACTCCAAGGCCAGTGCCATGCTCTGTTGTCCAGTCCTCCTGCTCACTGCTGAGCATGGTCTTTGTGTCACTCGCCAGGTGCCCCTTAACCGGTGCGGCCCCCGGTCTGCCCCTTGGTCTTGTGACTTCTCCCTGACTCCCTTCTAGCCCCAGGATTCCTAGTGTTAGCTGGAATAAAGGAAAACACAAGGGGCAGAGAGC
The DNA here is from genome assembly GCF_053883595.1 of Heterocephalus glaber. Classification (NCBI taxonomy): domain Eukaryota; kingdom Metazoa; phylum Chordata; class Mammalia; order Rodentia; family Bathyergidae; genus Heterocephalus; species Heterocephalus glaber. The sequence goes on along the minus strand of NW_028258372.1, from coordinate 46,092,014 downwards.
TGCTAAACCCGGTGCCCTGGGAGATGGAGCAGCCCACAACCTTCCCCAGGCTCTTTTGCAAGGCGGGTTACCAAGAGCTGGAGGGGCAAGGGAAACTGCTTTCTGTCAGAGGTGAAGCTCCCAAACAGGGTGATGGGCTGGGGAAGGGTGGGCTCCACCCTGAGCCATGGGGTACTGGACAGCAACATGGCCATGGCATCGGTCAAGGAAAGCTGTCCAGGCATGGGATGGGCTGCTGGAAGCAAACTCCACTTCTCAGCTCTGCCCAGGCGCTGTCGGGGACATCAGAAACCAACTCCCTAATACATTCATTCAACAGTAGGGGAGAATGCACCTATGCGATGTGATGGAAATGCAGGGAGCAGTGAACGTTTAAATTTAAAAAGCATATCACAGTAAAAGACACGCTGCCACAAATCCCCCTTAAATGTGTCTTTATGAGGTGCGGTGACAGCATTGCTGCTGCCTAGTGCCGTCCAACAGAAAGGCAGTTTTGTAGAAATGTTATGCTGTGTCCTCACCCACTGTACCCACCGGCTCTGGCACTGTGTGATTCCTGGCTCTTCCTCAAGGTCAAAATGACCACAAAAGGTAAACATTTTTAATCAATTCAGGTCATCAGGCAGCCACAAGAGTGCAATTAAAGACCCAAGAGAGGACTTTCAGAACTGCTTCAGAAAGTGGCCAGAATGACAGGAGAAGTGTGTTTGAGGCCAGGGGGAGTATTTTGAGGAAGATTAAGGGTAATGCGTCTTTTACTGTAATACATTTTAAAAATGTAAACACTCACTGTGTTTTTCAATTACACTGCACAAACCATCCCCCAAACCACCCCAGGCCCAATAAGGGGGCTCTGGTCAGTGATGAGGAGTTAAAATACCCAGTCCTCCATGAAGGGCTCCTTCTGCTTTCACAGAAAGGACAGCTGCTACCAGGAAAATAAAAATAGAAGAGGGGAAAAGAAAAAAACTTTTCTCAAATTATCCCCACTGTACAAGGGACATGGGAACTGGCTGGAGGTTGTTCCGAAGCTGCTATGAAAACCCACAGGGTGCTGCTGACACAGAACAAGCTGCCGCTGCACACAGCACAGGGCGCCGGCCCCTCTGCCTCCTCCACTCAGCACCGAGGAGCAGGTTACACGCACAGCTAAAACCAACGCAACCCCTCTGCGTTCTAGAGGCGGGTTAGCCAAAGCGGAAGGGCCTGAGAGAAAGGTGGAAGTGGTGAAGCCATTTCCCATGGGCCTCAGATGCAGGGAAACCAGGCCAAGACCAGGTGATGCCACAACGGCCAGAAGAGAAGGGACGGGCTGGAGAATGTCACGGGTGATTGTAACTCCTCGGAAGTAGGACTTCTCTCCAAGCTGTCAGGAAACCTGGCTCATTTTCCTCACAGCGTGGCAAGTGGTGCTGGTGAAGAGAAGCAGGTGCAGGGGGAAGGCCCAGCTGCCCACTGCCCACTGCCCACACACCCTGGGTACCGCAGGCCAGGCAGCCCCGAGGCAGGGAGACTTTGGGGAGCAGCTCTCTGTCCCTCTGAGCCACCCACAGCCCTCCTGTGACACTTCGTAGTATCCAGGAAGATGTTTAGATTTGCCCTCAGAACTGAAATAAAGGGAAAAAGAAATAAAGCAAGCATTGTGAGGCAGGCCACGGTGCCGATGAGCAGCAGGATGTGGGCCAGGAAGAGACCCCAGGACAGTTCTGACTGGGAAGCGACGCACGGCTCCGGAGCTGGAGCCAGCAAACGCACATGCTTAGCTCATCTGATCCTAACAACAGCCCAAGGGCATATCTCTAGCCATCATTCCCCGCTTTTCAAATGAGGAAACCGAGGCTCGGAGATGCCCTGCTGCCGGGGCGTGGTCAGGGTTAGGTCATCTGTGGAGTGGCGTGGTGACAAGTCATTCGGAACACTACTCACAGTGGGGTGGTTGGCCCCTCACTGGCTTTTGTAAGTAAAGTTTCATGCAGCACAGCCACCTTCGCTTGTTCACGCAGCATCACGGCAGAGCTCAGTAGCCGCATCAGCCGCAAAGCCCAACTGTTACTCTGTGGCTGTTCACAGGAGTCTGTCACCTCCGCAGCCCCGGGGCATGAAGAGCTCAGGATGGTGGAACACCAGGGCCACTCCCAGCCAGACTGCCGGACAGCGCCGGGCTGCGGCATGCTCAGGGCCGGCCGGGCAGGCAGATGGCACCGCCTGCTCCTAGCAGAAAACAGAGGAGTGGACAGCAGGCCGCGCAGGTCTCGGAAGAGAGCAAGTGGATGGGATGGCATTTTGGGAGAAGGCCTCGCTGAGGGGGTGACACCTGAGCAGCTGGGGTGAGGGGAGCGGGAGGGGCAGAGGGCAGTTCTGGGGCAGCACTGCCACAGTGCCCTGAGTGTCAGGAAGGGCACTGAGAAGGGGCAGCCTGTGCCCACAGCCCAGTAGGTCTGGGCTCCTGAGGACAGAGCAACAGGAAGGCGCCTGTTCAAGTGGGAGCACTCGCGACTTGCCGAGGGAAAACACCCTTGCTTCCTTCTTGCATTCTTTCTTTTTGAAATTTAAAGAAAAAGTTTATTGAAGATCCGAGAAACAATTCCTAAAAGATTGACTTTTCCAGAAAACTGTAGCTACACAATGCATTGCGTCTATCATGCTAAAACATGCATTAGACACAAATACAAAAACCAAGAAACAATTCACCATTCTTCAGCAATTTGAGCAAAGAGAAAATCCCTAAGGAACAACATGGATGACTTTACTTGCAAAGGATGGGCTCTTTAAGCACCGTTAAAAAAAAAAGAGTACAATGGATGAGTGTATTCAGTTATAGTCACTGAACTGGACCTTTGGCACCAGGAATCAGCATTTTGTCCTATAGCATTAACACGCATTATTAAAAGTGCGCAGTGTCAAGGAACAGAACCACCAGCATTCTAAAGCAGCTTTGTCAACTAGGCAATAAAACACTCTACACCACGTCTTTGTTGTCCATCACTGAATACACTGGTAGCAACTTTGAAATGGAAAGAAAAAAGAAAAAAGGAGCTGCAACCCCTTTTATTTTGTTTAAAGTCAAAACAAACATCAACTCTGCTATACACTAACAACTTCAAAGTACATCATTTGTACAAGAGAAGAACTAGGAACAAAACATGTAGACAGAGATCCAAACGCGGGTGAGAGCGCCTCACACTGCTTTCCGATGGTGCACAGGAGGGACCGCTTCATAATCACTGGCACTAAACAAGGTTGCTGAATTCTTCGCCAGATACTTGAGGAAACCATGAAGATAATTCAGGAACAAAGCAGGGCTCTGCTGCAGACCAGATGTCCTCTTTCCTGGAGCAGCCCCTCATCTTTCCCTCTGCATATCGCCCCTGATTGGCCTTTTGACGTTCTCGCTGTTTCTGCAGATTCGTGTCCACATATTTGAGTGCTCTGCTTTCTGGAACCCATTCGTCCCAATTTTTATTCCAACCACTGTAATGTATAAACTATTTTACTTGTTTGTCCTTTATGGAAGCCTTTACACCATGAAAGCACAGTACTCACCCTCCTGGAACTTGGGCTTCGGGCGCCGTTTGTAAGTGATGCGCTGTCTCCTTCTGCCACCATCCGACTACCGCCCCCTAAACTACCCCACCCGAGCTCGGTCAGACGCAGTCAGGCGCAGCCGCTCCACATCCTGGGCTGATTTGCCAGTGCCCGAAGACTCACAGTGCCGCCTGGGCCCAAGGCCTTGTTTCCCCGCCCGCCTGCTTCGCCATGCACGGACAGCTTTCTGTACCCTGCCCCTTGTCTGGGCCCGGCTGGCCCCTCCTCTGTTCTGCAGTCAGACACCTCTTAAGGCTCAGGTCACAACTCTGATGTCCCGGTGGCTCCGCACTGCCAGCTAACATCTTCTACACACCAAGCTAAGCATCTTTCTGGGGATAGCTGCAGTAGCGTGGCTGCCTTGAGGTCCTGAAATGGATTCAAATGTTCGCCTTTCAGGGTCGTTTTGATGTTGGGGAAGAGCAGAAGTTGCCAGGCCCTCGTGAGGAGGATGGGTGTGCTGTCATGTTTTACGGGCCTGCCTTTCAGGTAGATGGCACCCGGCAGCAGCACTCAACGCCGTTTTTATCACATCTCATGAGAGACTCACAAGAGGCTTCCGGAACTGCCTCAGAAAGTGGGGTGCATGATGGGAGTGTCCAAAGTGAGGGGGATTAATGTCGATATGTCTTTTACTGTCATTCATAAGTTTTTCAAATTTAAACTTTCACTATTGGATCACATCTCATATTTATATGCAGCCCAAGACAAGATGGCCACCCATGCTCTAAATGATATCACAGAATCAGCTTTGCCATTGAGACTCTTCCAAATCGCTGCCCTTCTGCCCTGTAAGCGGCATTTGAAACTCCCTGAGCCCCTGGCCCTGGAGACAGCACACTTCCTGGTGTTCCGCCCTGCCCTGCCCACATCCCTCAAGGACTCCTTATACCACCCTGCTCCCTAGGGCTCCCCAGGCAGGGACAGCGCCCGCCTCTCATTAGAAAGGCTCCTCCCTCCCCAGCTCAACCACCTGGGTGGGCACCCCCTTCATGAGCCATGGGGCTACTGTCCCAGGTCCACTGTCCCTGCTCTCCTCCCTTCCTGACCACGGTATTCGCTCACACCCTCAGAAAGCAAGAAAGCCCAGTGGGCCTGTGACATGGAACCCTGGATACACAGCTGACAGACGGCGCTTCTGATTCTTCCCAGAATTCAAAAGTATTTTCAAGCGAGAACTGGGCCCAGCCCCGTTCTGCAGGACCCAGGTGTGCTCTGGAGGAAGGAGACAGGCCTGAAGTGCCGACCCAGGCAGGCTCCAGGACAGACAGGTGAAGGAGTGCACAGCG